>NC_036845.1:2678064-2765705 GCF_002910315.2 Salvelinus sp. IW2-2015
CTCCAATGATTTCCATTTCCAAACCTTTGATACATTGGAATAAAATCAGCAGCGGGGTGTGGGTAAAATCACTGGGAAGCCCCCACAAAAGGCATATTACCACGTTATGTGTTGTGATAATTGCATTGTTTGCCTCTTATAAACCAGCTAATTCCTATGCCTTGCGACCTCCGATATATAGGCCTAAAGGCCAGAGAAAATAAGAAGACACAGTGCAGAATAAATTAACCACACATTTGTTTTATTACAAAACCGGAGAGCAAACCTCTGCCCGGTTGAAGTCCACAAAGCACTAACAAGACAGTTACATGACTACAGTAGTGGTCAAGCAAGTTAATGTTTACAACATTTTTGGACACTAAACAACTATTGATTACAAACCAAAGAGGGTTACTCGCAAGTCGCAAAGAAAACAGAGCTGCCTCCACTATACCAGCACCATTTAAACTTAAACATTTCAAAATCATCAAATCACCTCTGCTTAGTCTAATAAAGTGACAATAAAAGATACCAAAAACAAATTTAATCCATCAGCACAAGCTACATATGAATTGGGCTGTCAATGGTTCTGATTTCTGTGTGCGTGTTGTAGGTATAGTGCATGCGCGTTAGTGCAAGTAGAAAAATCATGTTGACCCTACTTGTAGAGAAACGCCAATGCCATCCTCCTCTCTTTCATGTTGACCAAACGGTCTATCACTCTGTCATACAGTACACGCTTTCATTTTTGTTGTCCTAAGCTACCTAGCTAAAAAGTTTGCTCGCTAGCCTAACTCATTCATGGGCAACGTTAGCTAGGTTAACATTAGCCTTTTACATCTAGTACATATTGAACTCATCCTCTCAGGCAGGAGCACAACAATGTATGTATTAATGGTTGAATCAGAAACGCTGTTATAATCATTGGCCAGTAGGGACAATTAAGTAAAACCACAAGTCCAAATCCTATCTCTTCCATGGCTAATTTAGGAAGGGACAATTTTAGGTAGCTAGCTAGCACCAAAGGACAGCAATACAATCAGCTGCAACAATTCAAGTTCTTTCTGTACAGTGCATTCGGACAGTACAATAGACACTTTGACTTTTTCCACATTATGTTGCACCTTATTCTAAAATGGATTAAAATAGTTTCCCCCCTCATCAGTCTACACACAATACCATATAATGACAAAGCAAAAACAGCTTTTTAGAAATTTTTGCAAATGTATCAAATAATGGAAAAATCACATTTACATAAGTTTTCAGACCCTTTACTCAGTACTTTGTGAAGTACCTTTTTGCAGCGACTACAGCCTCATGTCTTCTTGGGTATGACCTACAAGCTTAGTACCTCTGTATTTGGGGAGTTTCTCCCGTCTTCTCTGCAGTTCCTCTCAAGCTCTGTCAGGTTGGATGGGGAGCGTAGCTGCACAGCTATTTTCAGGTCTCTCCACAGATGTTAAATCAGGTTCAAGTCCGGGCTCTGACTGGGCACTCAAGGACATTCAGAGACTTTCCCGAAGCCACACCTGCGTTGTCTTGGCTGTGTGCTTAGGCTCGTTGTCCTGTTAAAAGGTGAACCTTCTCCCCAGTCTGAGGTCCTGAGCGCTCTGAGCAGGTTTTCATCAAGGATCTCTCTGTACGTTGCTCCGTTAATCTTTCCTCAATCCTGACTAGTCTCCCAGTCCCTGAAGAACTTTCCTACAGCATGGTGCTGCCACCACCATTCTTCACTGTAGCAATGGTGCCAGGTTTCCTCCAGAAGTGACGCTTGGCATTCAGGCCAAAGAGTTCAATCTTGGTTTCATCAGATCAGAGAATCTTGTTTCTCATGGTCTGAGAGTCCTTTAGGTGCCTTTTGGCAAACTCCAAGCAGGCTGTCATTGCCTTTCTCTTAGGAGTGGCTTCCGTCTGGCCACTCTACCATAAAGGCCTGATTGTGGAGCGCTGCAGAGATGGTTGTCCTTCTGGAAGGTTCTCCCATCTCCACAGAGGAACTCTGGGCTCTATCAGAGTGACCAACGGTTCTTGGTCACCTCCCTGACCAAGGCCCTGCTCCCCCGATTGCTCAGTTTGGCCGGGCGGCCAGCTCTAGGAAGAGTCTTGTGGTTCAAACTTCTTCTATTTAAGAATGATGGAGGGCCGTGTGTTCTTGGGGACCTTCAATCTGCAGAAAGTTTTTGGTACCCTCCCCAGATCTGTGCCTCGACACAAGCCTCTAAGGACAATTCCATCAACCTCATGACTTGGTTTTTGCTCTGACATGCACTGTCAACTGTGGGACCCACACAGGTGTGTGCCTTTCCAAATCAATTACATTACCACAGGTGGACTCCAATCAATTGTGGAACATCTCAAGGATGATCAATGGAAACAGGATGCACCTGAGCTCAATTTCGAGTCTCATAGCAAAGGGTCTGAATACTTATGTAAATAAGGTATCTCTTTTTTTTTTTTATAAATTAGCAAAAAATTCTAAAAACCTGTTTCGTTTTGTCATTGTGGGGTATGTAGATTGATGAGGAACATTTTTATGTAATCCATTTTAAACAAGGTTGTGACGTAACAAAATTCAGGAAAGGTGAGGGTCTGAATACTTTCCGAATGCAATATGTGAACTTGCGGGATAAGAGAGCCACAACCCTTCCTTCATACACCAACCTATCATTAATTAATACAATACAGTGTATTCCACAAGTGGCAAGTCATCCACAGCAGCAATGCATTCCAAGTTAACCTTCAAAGTAAATAAGTTGTGGCTCAATTCAATCAAATCTGCAATAGTGTATTTAGCCTACACATTAGTTTTTTGTAGACACATTAGCTTTTTTTGTAGATGGGAATTTCCACAGTAACGGAATTACGCTTTGACTCAGATTTTTCACTTTCAAAATGTATGCCAAACAAAAACCATACAACTAAGAACTACTTTGAAGAAATAAATACAATTTCACAAAGACACATTTAATGGAAGAACTGTGCAGATGCAAGTTTGGTAACAGAATAAAAAAATAAAAATAAATCGTTTATGCGACCATGTTTTTCCATAAACGCAGAATAAGATTCAAAGATGTCTGCATTAAGAATGGGGTGTCAGCTATGACATCACAAAGAGTTAAAAAATATTATATTGGTTTTTGAACTACAGTAGATGAAGTGGATTTCCATCATGAGTCCCTTACCGTTAATATTCAGAAAATATGGATATGAATATCATTTTATTCATGGCAGGGGTCACGTTATAGTTCAGAAATCTGCATTTTCAAAACGCAAACCATAAAAAAAACTGCGTTTTTAAACCATTTCACCTACGTTTTATATTGAAAGTCAGTGTTTTTTTTGCTTCAATAGAGAGATCAGGGCATGCAGCTCTATCGTTTTCCTTTACAGAAAATACATCAGTGCAACACATTCTGCAGAAAATAGCTTAATTTCATCAGATGACAACAGAAGCGCAACTCTACTTGGCTAACATTAGCTTAGAATGAAAAAGCAAATTTTTTGTTGCAAAAACTATGCATGGCCATAATATTTCTAATGCTTATCATAGAAAGAATGTAGCCAGCTACATTTCCTAATGTTTTGTTTGAAGTTAATCTAGCATTTTCTGTAGAAAAGTAGGCTACACGAAAAAGTACTGGGAAAAAGTTGCTACACACCAGTTAGAGCTAATAGAATCCTTCCTAAAATCTCATCCAATGGAGAAGTGCAACTGAAGCAACAAATTAGTCTGATGCTGAGCAAAAATTACAATAAAAGCATATTAGATTTGCATTACAAAATGCCGAAAGATATTCTTATGCGTTTTGTATTTTTTTCAGCGTTACGCGACCCCTGCAGTGATGTATCCTGAATAGGTACACAAAGGTAGAAATAAGCAATATCCTACTTTTGCATATTATAGTAATGAGCTCCGCCCCTAAACAAGCCACATATGTTTTGTCCGCCAGACCAAATCTGAAACAATCATAGACGTCTACGCTTCGCAAGTTTGGACATTACAGTACAGCAAAGTAGAGCACACTAGAGTACAGTAGAGTACAGCACAGTAAGTTTATAGAAGTGTGCTTTACTGTACTCTACTGTATTTCTAAAAACATGTTTTTGCTTTGTCATTATGGGGTATTGTGTGTAGATTGATAGGGAAATAGTTATTTTGTCAATTTAGAATAAGGCTGTAATGTAACCAAATGTGGAAAAGCAAAAGTGCTGAATACTTTCCGAATCACTGTATGCATTTCTGTAACATCTGGCCCTTCTTTGGACACTGTGTAACTTAACCTCCAAACGAGCTTCAATGCCATACAACACTCCTTCTGTGGCCTCCAATTGCTATAAATGCTAGTAAAACTAAATGCATGCTCTTCAAACGATTGCTGCCCGCACCCGCACACGCCCGACTCGCATCACTCTTCTGGGTGGTTCTGACTTAGAATATGTGGACAACTACAATACGTAGGTGTCTGGTTAGACTGTAAACTCTCTTCCAGACTCACATTAAGCATCTCCAATCCAAAAAAATAAATCTAGAATCGACTTCCTATTTCACAACAAAAGCCTCCTTCACTCATGCTGCCAAACATACCCTCGTAAAACTGATCATCCTACCGATCCTTGACTTTGGCGATGTCATTTACAAAATATCCTCCAACACTCTACTCAGCAACTGTATGTAATCTTTCACAGTGCCATCCGTTTTGTCACCAAAGCCCCATATACTACCCACCACTGCGACCTGTACGCTCTCGTTGGCTGGCCCTCGCTACATATTCGTCGCCAAACCCACTGGATCCAGGTCATCTATAAATCTTTGCTAGAGTAAAGCCCCGCCTTATCTCAGATCACTGGTCACCATAGCAACACCCACCCGTAGCACGCGCTCCAGCAGGTATATCTCACGGGTCATCCCAAAGCCAACACCTCCTTTGGCCGCCTTTCCTTCCAGTTCTCTGCTGTCAATGACTGGAACAAATTGCAAAAATCACTGAAGCTGGAGACTTATATCTCCCTCTCTAACTTTAAGCATCAGCTGTCAGAGCAGCAAACCGAGAATTGCACCTGTACACAGCCAATCTGTAAATAGCACACCCAACTACCTCATCCCCATATTGTTATTTATCTTTTTGCTCTTTTGCACCCCAGTATCTCTACTTGCACATCATCATCTGCACATCTATCACTCCAGTGTTAATGCTAAATTGTAATTATTTCACCTCTATGCCTTACCTCCCTAATCTTCTATATTTGCACACACTATAAATAGATTTTTCTATTGTGTTATTGACTGTACGTTTGTTGATCCCATGTGTAACTCTGTGTTGTTTTTGTTGCACTGCTTTGCTTTATCTTGGCCAGGTTGCAGTTGTAAATGAGAACTTGCTCTCAACTAGCCTACCTGGTTAAATAAAAAATAAAWAAATGTGATTTGATAGGTGACACCAAAATCCAAGCTGGCTTCCCTTGACACTTTTTTTTAGGTGCACCAGGACCATTCACAGTTTAGCTCAACACTGATTAGCTTGTTCAACTTTATTTATCAAGGGAGGCCAAATGRTTGCTGGCTTCCCTTGCATTTAATGCTACATTCGGCAACTATGTCATACTCGTTTGGACCAGACAGCATCAGATAGGTGGGCTACACGTAGAGAGACAGAGGGGCGCTGTTTCGCTCACTCAGATGCTTTCTCCGATGAGATACATTCAGCCAGCCTCTTGCGAATTGAAGGAAAATTATGAAACACAGAGAGACGAAAGATACATTATTTTATGTGTTCTTGTTTTTTTTCTTGGTCAAAGTTATATAGTGGGGTTCGAATTTGTATATATTCATTTTTTAAATTTATTAAACAGTAACATGCAAAACACAAAAAAACAGAAGAGCCAGAGGGATTACACAAAGAAATAAGGAAAAAATATTAATAATAATAATACAAATCCACATTATACCAAATTAAATACAGACATGTAGCGAATACAATTATTTCGACATTTTGTTTTGCATTCGTTTTAATGATTCCAGATAGTTTTGCAAATCAGATTTTTTAAATTAAAAAGAATTTTTCTTAATACATTTTGATTCGCGCATGAAAAATGTTTCTAGTAAAATAAAGAGATTTATGACATACTGACGTTCAATTCTGGAGTCTGTGTAGTAAAATAATGTCAAACTTAGATATTTCAATGGTTGTATGCATTTTGTTCCCAAGATATAGTTTCACTTCAGTCCAGAACACCTCACTATGTAAACAATTACAAAATAAGTGTTCAATAGATTCAGTTTCTAGTTCACAAAAACTGCATTCATTGGTAACATCAGGTATATACACTGCTCAAAAAAATAAAGGGAACACTTAAACAACACAATGTAACTCCAAGTCAATCACACTTCTATGAAATCAAACTGTCCACTTAGGAAGCAACACTGATTGACAATAAATTCCACATGCTGTTGTGCAAATGGAATAGACAAKAGGTGGAAATTATAGGCAATTAGCAAGACACCCCCAAAAAAGGAGTGATTCTGCAGGTGATGACCACAGACCACTTCTCAATTCCTATGCTTCCTGGCTGATGTTTTGGTCACTTTTGAATGCTGGCGTGCTCTCACTCTAGTGTTAGCATGAGACGGTCTACAACCCACACAAGTGGCTCAGGTGTAGTTGGCAGCCTCAATATCCCAGGATGGCAATCAATGCGAGCTGTGCAGAAAAGTTGGCTGTGTCTGGTAGCGTCGTGTCAGAGCATTGGGCGCTACCAGGAGACAGGCAGTACTAGAGAAAGTGGAGGAGGCGTAGGAGGGAACAAACAGCAGCAGAAGCTATCGTTTGATGAAAGGAGTTGAACTGCCAGAGCCCTGCAAAATGACTCTCCGCAGGCACAATGTGATGTGTACATATGGTTCAAAGGGGTCGGAGGATTCATTCGTAATAATGGAGTAGCGCTACCTCTGGCGAGCACAGTGGGGGCTGGCGGCCCACAAAGAATGCTACCCACACCAGACTGACACCGCCAAACCGGTCATGTGGCTGAGGATGATTGCAGGCAGCAGAACATCTACGGCGTCTCAGACTCTGTCACGTCGTCACATGTGCTATGTGTCAGTAGTGAACCTGTTTCATTGTGAAGAGCAGGGCCGCCAGTGGCGAATTTGCAACTTGGGTTGTTCCCCTGGCAATCAAGCGTCTGCACTGTGTGGTCTGTAAGCCAACCACCCACTGTGGACTCGGGACCTATACCACCTCATGAGTCGTGTTCTGACCGTTTGGCAGACAATGCCATTGTGTGGCCCTGCTGGAGGTCATTTTGCTAGGCTCTGGCAGTGCACCTCCTGCACAAAGGCGGAGTAGCGGTCCTGCTGCTGGGTTGTTTCCTCTACGGCCTCCTCACTCTCACTTATGGACTGGCTGTCTCCTGGTAGGCCGCATGCTCTGGACACTAGCTGAACAGACACAGCAACTTTTGAGGCCACAGCCGCATTGATGTGCAGCCTGGATGAACTGCACTACCTGAGCCTTGTGTGGGTTGTAGACGTCATGCTACCACTAGAGTGAGAGCACCGCCAGCATTCAAAAGTGACCAAAACATCAGCCAGGAAGCATAGGAATTGAGAAGTGGTCTGTGGTCACCACCTGCAGAATCACTCCTTTTTTGGGGGTGTCTTGCTAATTGCCTATAATTTCCACCTTTTGTCTATTCCATTTGCACAACAGCATGTGAAATTTATTGTCAATCAGTGTTGCTTCCTAAGTGGACAGTTTGATTTCATAGAAGTGTGATTGACTTGGAGTTACATTGTGTTGTTTAAGTGTTCCCTTTATTTTTTTGAGCAGTGTATTTAGAAATCAAGCTATTACACAGGCAGAATCTATGGACAATCTTAAAGAAGATCTCCTTTTGAGGGGCGCAGGTAGCCTAGTGGTTAAAGCGTCTTGCCAGTAACCGAAAGGTTGCTGGATGGAATCCCCGAGCTGACAAAGTAAAAATCTGTCATTCTGCCCCTGAGCAAGGCAGTTAACCCACTGTTCCCCGGGTGTCGTGGATGTCGATTCGGAGGGGTTGGGTTAAATGCGGAAGACCCATTTCAGTTGAAACCAATTTGTGTGGAGTGAGCCAAGCACGGCGCCAGTTTACATCATACGATGAAGCCCAACAAAATATAGCAGAAGGAATAGAATTCCTGAAGAAAATATCTCTTAATAAACGATTGCTGAATTTCTTATCTAGTAAACCTATGCCATTCACCTGGATATCACTTACAATAGATGTTCCAAAATATGCATTATTCTGAAGTAAAGATTTTATCCCACTTTTCCATATGAAGTTGTACAATAGCCTATCTAAGGTGGATTAGGGAAAAAAGATAGCATGAACGAGATAGCCCCTCAGCTTTGGGTAAAAGCACCCTCCCTCGAAGATTTAAATCCCTCCCTAACCATGAGGAGAATTTATTTTTGATAGATTCAGTTACAGGATTCAAATGAAGTGTTTCTGATCTGTTTCACCTGTCTTCGTACTTGTCTGCACCCCCCTCCAGGTGTCGCCCATCTTCCCCATTACCCCCAGTGTATTTATACCTGTGTTCTCTGCTGCTAGTTTGTTTTGTTCTTTAAGTCTACCAGTTTTTTCCCCTTGCGCCTGTCTTTTTCTAGTTCCTGTTTTCCCCCATTCTGCCTGCTGTTCTGCACCTTGTCACACCACTCTGGATTATTGACCTCTGCCTGCCCTGACCCTGAGACTGCCTACCGTTCTGTACCTCGTGGACTCTGATCTGGATTACTGACCTCTGCCTCCCCTTGACCTGTCATTTTGCCTGTAACATGATATTAAGATCATTCACAGCCTTAAGATTTTTGGTGATCTTTACACTGAGGTAGGTTATAGTTTATTTTTCAGAGATGTTAATCTGATGGATTGACAGCTCCTTTCAGAACAAACATCTCACATTTGGAAAGATATAATACCAAACAACCTCTCTCTCTGTGAGCAAGACAAAGGAGCTGATTGTGGACGATAGGAACAGGCTGCCATTAATATCGACGGGACTGAAGTGGAGCGGGTCGAGAGTTTCAAGTTCCTTGGCGTCCACATCACCAACAAACTATCATGCTCCAAACACACCAAGACAGTTGTGAAGAGGGCACGGCAATACCTTTTCCACCTCAGGAGACTGAAAAGATTTGGCATGGGTCCCCAGATCCACAAAAGGTTTTACAGCTGCACCATCGAGAGC
The DNA here is from genome assembly GCF_002910315.2 of Salvelinus sp. IW2-2015. Taxonomy (NCBI): domain Eukaryota; kingdom Metazoa; phylum Chordata; class Actinopteri; order Salmoniformes; family Salmonidae; genus Salvelinus; species Salvelinus sp. IW2-2015. Next base: position 2,687,273 of record NC_036845.1, read on the forward strand.
ATCCTGACCGGTTGCATCCCCACCTGGTATGGCAACTGCTCGGCATCTGACCATAAGGCGCTACAGAGGGTAGTGTGTACGGCCCAGTACATCACTGGGGACAAGCTTCCCGACATCCACCTATATACTAGGTGGTGTCAGAGGAAGGCCCAAAAAATTGTCAGACTCCAGTCACCCAAGTCATAGACTGTTCTCTCTGCTACCGCACGGCAAGCGGAACCAGAGCGCCAAGTCTAGGACAAAAGGCTCCGTAACAGCTTCTTCCCCCAAGCCACAAAACTGCTGAACAACTAATCAAATGGCCAACCGGACTATTTACATTTTGGAGAACTGCTTCACAATATCCAGTGCTAATCTAGTTTGTGACACATTTTTCCCAAAAAAGTGAGGCGTCATGTGCCAGTTGGGAATATCTTGATCTCTGGCCTAGAATGTCATGCCTTCAAATTGACTTTGATAAACTAAAGAGCATAATGTTTGAGACACTAATGTGAGCGGACCAAGTAATTGGGCGTCACTCTAAAGCGGAAAGGTGGAACAAACGAGTCAGGAGTAGGTTTTCTTGATTGAACACAGTTCTCTATTGAGGGCATTTGGTCACCACAAACACTCCAACATAATCAANAAGGTGGAACAAACGAGTCAGGAGTAGGTTTTCTTGATTGAACACAGTTCTCTATTGAGGGCATTTGGTCACCACAAACACTCCAACATAATCAAAGAAAATCTCCCAAGGAAAAAACATTCATCTTCTTCTCCAGATCAAACAGGAACACAATTCGATTATCTTTAAACTACAACAAAAATCACGGGATTGTCACCGTCTTAGTGGTTATTCATGGATAGCTCCTCTGTCTCGGTGTCCATCTTCCAGAGATAGTATTTTTCCCTTCTCTGCTCGTTCCATACTCTCTCTTATAGGGGAAGGAGAATATCTCATTAGTACCGTCAGCTGTGCTTGATTGCCTCTGGTTACCTTGTCTCCCATGCCTTGTTGGGCTACTARCCGTGAGCCCAGCCTGCCCTCTGGTGGTCCTTCCACACTAATGAAAAAGGTGATTGGACAACTTTGTTGTATTCCTTTGTAAATGTTAAAACCTTAAGGATCTGCCCTTTTTTCCCTTCAATTTTCACCTAAAATGACATGCACAAATCTAGCTGCCTGTAGCTCAGGCTCTGAAGCAAGGGTATGCATATTCTTGGTACCATTTGAAAGGAAACACTTTGAAGTTTGTGTAAATGTGAAAGGAATGTAGGAGAATATAAGACATTAGATCTGGTAAAAGATAATACAAAGAAAGAAACAACTTTTTTTGTACCATCTTTGAAATGCAAGAGAAAGGTCATAATGTATTATTCCAGCCCAGGTTAAATTTAGATTTTGGCCACTAGATGGCAGCAGTGTATGTGCAACGTTTCAGACTGATCCAATGAACCATTGCCATTCTGTTCACAATTTTGTATCAAGACTGCCCAAATGTCAAGGTTTTACTGCTAAACTACAAAGCATTATATGGGCTTGCTCCTACCTATCTTTCCGATTTGCTCCTGCCGTACATACCTATACGTACGCTACGGTCACAAGACGCAGGCCTCCTAATTGTCCATAAAATTTCTAAGCAAACATCTGGAGGCAGGGCTTTCTCCTATAGATCTCAATTTTTATGGAATGGTCTGCCTACCCATGTGAGAGACGCAGACTCGGTCTCAACTTTTAAAGTATTACTGAAGACTCATCTCTTCAGTGGGTCATATGATTGAGTGTAGTCTGGCCCAGGAGTGTGAAGGTGAACGGAAAGGCTCTGGAGCAACGAACCGCCTTGCTGTCTCTGCCTGGCCAGTTCCCCTCTCTCCACTGGGATTCTCAGCCTCTAACCCTATTACAGGGGCTGAGTCACTGGCTTACTGGTGCTCTTTCATGCCATCCCTAGGAGGGGTGCGTCACTTGAGTGGGTTGAGTCACTGACGTGATCTTCCTGTCTGGGTTGGCGCCCCCCCTTGGTGTGCCGTGCGGAGATCTTTGTGGGCTATGCTCGGCCATTGTCTCAGGATGGTAAGTTGGTGGTGTGAAGTATCCCTCTAGTGGTGTGGGGCTGTGCTTTGGCAAAGACTGGGTGGGGGTTAATCTTCCTGTTTGGCCCTGTCCAGGGGTATCATTGGTGGGCCACAGTGGTCTACTGACCCTCCTGTCTCAGCCTCCAGTATTTATGCTGCAGTAGTTGTGTCGGCTAGGGTCAGTTTGTTATATCTGGAGTGCTTCTCCTGTCTATCCGGTGTCCTGTGTGAATTTAAGTATGGCTCTCTCTAATTCTCTTTCTCTCTTTCTTTCTCTCTCCGGAGGACTGAGCCCTAGACATGCCTCAGGACTACTGGCATGATGACTCCTGCTGTCCCAGTCACTTGGCCAGTGCTAGCTGCCTCCATTTTCAACGGTTTGCCTGCGGCTATGGAACCTGACCTGTTCACCGGATGTGTGCTACCGTCCAGACCTGTGTTTCAACTCTCTAGAGACCGCAGGAGCGGTAGAGATGCCTTAATGATCGGCTATGAAAAGCCAACTGACATTTACTCCTGAGGTGCTGACTTGCTGCACCTCGACAACACGTGATTATTATTATTTGACATGCTGGTCATTTATGAACATTTTGAACATCTGGCCATTCTGATTATTAAATTCCACACCGGGGGGCGAACAGGCCAGAAGAAGGACTGGCACCCATATGCCTTTTCTGGCCACCCCTATAGCCTTCTTCCTAGGTTTTGGCCTTTCTAGGGAGTTTTTCCTAGCCACCGTGCTTCTACACCTGCATTGCTTGCTGTTTGGGGTTTTAGGCTGGGTTTCTGTACAGCACTTTGAGATATCAGCTGATGTACGAAGGGCTATATAAATAAATTTGATTTGATGTGCATAATTTGTTTATTAATATGTTCAAAACTTCATGTTCAAAACTGTGCACTCTCCTCAAACAATAGCATGGTATTCTTTCACTGTAATAGCTAGTTCATCATCAAATTGGACAGTGCAGTTAGATTAACAAGAATTTAAGCTTTCTGCCAATATCAGATATGTCTGTCCTGGGAAATGTTCTTGTTACTTACAACTTCATGCTTATCGCATTAGCCTACGTTAGCTCAACCGTCCCGCAGGGGACCCACCAATCCTGAAGGTTTACCTTGAGGATGTTCCATGACAGTTTGATACAGCTATTGCCACCATTATAAAGTTATAATAGCATCAACAACTAAAAAATTACCAAACTTAATGCTTAAGATAATCAAAGATAAAATTGTGACTTACAGTATCAAATGCTTTCTGACAATCCAACAGGGAAGTCATCCACTAGATCACAGTACTCAAGCAAATCTAACACCAGCCTCAGATTATTAGATATATGGTGCCCTTTCATAAACCCTGATTGACATTCAGCAATCAGATCATTCAAGCACAATTTGAACCTTTTCGCAAAGATTGAGGCTATAATTTTGTATTCGTTCTAGGAGTGTGATTGGACACGAATAATTAAGAGATCCTTGTGTGGTTTAGTTATAAGAGTAATAACCCCTTGCTTCGAGAGGCAGGTGGTTCTCCCTTTATAACCTCAGTGTTCAAGTAAAAATTGTGCTATTTTGTCCGAGAAAGTTTTGTAAAATTCAGAGGTTAATCCATCTCAACCTGTAGATTTTTTAATTGGGCAACCCCATATTGGATGTCCATAATGGATAAATCTTGACATCAAGACCGATTGGATTCTTCACTGAGTTAACATTCTCTATAAAATCAAGGAAATCCTTAGTCACTCAAACTGTTATCGAAGGAGTAAAGATTCTCTTAACTTGGTGGTAAAGTCTGATAACTCTATCCCCATTAATCGTACATTTCCGGAGTGTGTTGAGTTCCCTCTCCTCTTTTCCAAAAGAAAGTATCTGCTGTCCTTTTCGTCTTTTCAAGCCATTGTTTTCTGGATCTTACAGAGGCTCCTCTAGCTTTTTCGATATAAAATATATCTAGTTGATTCTGTAAATCATTAAATTTAGCTTTCTAATTAAGATCAAGCTTCTTAGAGAGCTCAGCTACCTCACATCTTCTTAAACCAAGCCGTTTCCCTTAAGTAGTACAGGCTGAGCAGATTTTAAATTTCTGCAGTTCCCAATAGAGTATTTCGTATCTTCATTACTGCACATTCTTAGTCAGCCATATGACTTTATGATCCGTCAGGACTGCAGGCAGTATTTTTTAACTCTACGGTCTTGGGCTCAAGACTAGAAACTCCGAAAGTCTTGACACCCTTGATAAAGATGAGCATTCAGACCGTGGTGCATCATGGGAAGGAGGAGTCTGATGACGCATAGACACATTGGTAGGTAGTGTGTGCTGCGTGTGCAGAAGAAGAAGATAGAGAAGACCGAGCAAAACAAATTCGAGCTGTTTTAGATTGAGAGCACAGCAATTGACCAAATATGACACCAGGTAAGTTTATTTCACCAATTGAGTACACGGGGATACATCATTTAAATGCCCGTAAAAGTCTTACTATTATAAAGGCCAAATATTATTGTGAAGTTTAATCTTCCGGGCTGGTTTTGCGAGCAGTGACGTTAGCCATGATATCTCTCACACAACTTGGACAACAAGTAAATGGTGCATGTAACGTTAGCTAACTATACAGTTACACGTACGACGTGTTTGTGTTCAATTTCATTATTGATCATTAATATTAAAGTATTTGCACTGTCTGCTTCTTCTGTGATTTAAGGCACATTTTCGCAATGGTACGGCCCGCATGGCACAAACCTAACACGTGTTCATACGCACTAACGTTAGCTAATTAGCTTTCAAGCAACCTAGGTAGTTATTATTCGCACACAACACACCTATTCTTGTTATTTTGCCTGAACGTGTTTTTGATTTGAGTGCCTAGCCAAATATCGGTCTAATGTTATTGGCACATGTGCTCGCAACATGCTAACATTGGTAACCAGGTCACTAGCTAACTAATTGCATTAACTATATTCATTGCCGGCCATGTCATGCTGTTTACCCATTATCTTTCGTTTACCACTAAGTCTTCTAGTTTGCTGGCAAACTTAACACCGAGACATATGGAATATCCTATTCCATTTCCAAGTTCTTTGTAGCCCTTTGAACCGCTATTAGGGTATCAATTCCATCACCGGTGGTGAAATTAACGTGTATTTAGCTTGCAGCTATCATGGCTTTAAGACAAATAAGCATACATTAGTAGTTGGGATCTATGATTCTAGAAGTAATCTATACTATAACATGTATCATCAATCTGAAGCATCTCATTCATTTGTTTGCACCAGGCCCTGGCACCATGTCATGTGCCATACACATTTGAATGTTGATGTCCATTTTTCACCCCATAATCTTGATTTCTTTTAGGATTCAGCCCCAGGGGTGGTGATCGAGGAGGCTTCCGGGGAAGAGGAAGCTTTGGAGACAGAGGTGGTGGACGGGGGGGTTTTGGAGATAGAGGCGGACGAGGAGGATTCAGAGGCAGAGGTGGTGGTAAYTCAAACATAGCTAGATTTTATTTGACATGTTTTTTAGGTTATATGTACATGTCTGTTCCGTCTTGTATAAGTTTACCTGACTGACGAGCATTATCACATATTTGAAGTCACAAGACAACCTAATGTGACTTAACACGTCAAGTTTCTTGCAATTGCCATTGATGAAAGTTGTTTACTGCACGTGGTTAATTTGGGCAAGAACTGGACATTATGTGTTATTTCCCTGTTACAGGAGGTGGATTTAGGTCTCCAAGCGGCGAGGGTGGCTTCAGAGGCCGTGGAGGTGGTCGTGGCACCCCCAGGGGTAGAGGTGGACGTGGCGGCTTCGGGGCGGGCAGGAAAGTCACTGTGGAGCCTCATAGACATGAAGGTGAGTGGAACAGTTGGAGCTGTGCAATACAAGCTGTCTCCAGCAGAGGCTTGTAGTTGCACTATTGTTTGTGTTGTTCAGCAGCACCCACTCTATGCAAAATGTATTGGAGTGTTGTAATTTCATACTTCTCCATTTTCCCGCCCTCAGGAGTGTTCATCTGCCGTGGTAAGGAAGATGCCCTGGTGACAAAGAACATGGTGATTGGAGAGTCTGTGTATGGAGAAAAAAGGATGAATGTCGAGGAAGGGGAAACGAAGATTGAGTACAGAGCGTGGAACCCTTTCCGGTCAAAGCTGGCAGCAGCCATCTTGGGAGGAGTTGATCAGATCCACATCAAACCTGGCTCGAAGGTCATGTACCTGGGTGCCGCATCAGGGACGACAGTGTCCCACGTGTCAGACATCGTTGGACCTGTGAGTATATTTTTTCCCACATAATCAGAACTGTCATTGGTTTAGTTGGGCTACTCGATAATGGTCTTGTTTAGAACAATTAACTTCTATCACAATGAAGCGTGGTCCTTCATTCCTTTGACCCCTGTACATGTAATGAGACTTTTCCTCTCTGTTTTGCAGGAGGGTCTTGTGTATGCTGTAGAGTTCTCTCACAGGTCAGGACGTGATCTGCTCAATGTTGCCAAAAAGAGAACCAACATCATTCCCATCATTGAGGATGCCCGGCATCCACACAAATACCGCATGCTTGTTGGTAAGTCATCAATCTTACACTGATGCAAAAATACTGTGGTAGTTTATGTATATTTTACAAACTCTGGCTGTACCCTCTTTGTGCAGGCATGGTAGATGTCATCTTCGCTGATGTGGCCCAGCCTGATCAGACCAGAATTGTTGCACTCAACGCTCACAATTTCCTTAAGAACGGAGGGCACTTTGTCATCTCAATCAAGGTAAAACATTGACTGTTCAAAAAGCTTTGTTATTCAGAGTATGTGGTGCCATCTTCTGGAATAGTATTCTTACTTAAGCAGGCAAACTAACATATTAGACGTTGAACATTTTGCATTTGAACTGCAAAGCGTTTGATTTTAGGAGCAACCTAGATTGCTGTTACTGGTGGCCAGTGCCTCAGTTGCAGTGGGATTAAAGTACGTTTGTCTTGTCTCCCTCCAGGCAAACTGCATTGATTCAACGGCAGCACCGGAGGCTGTGTTTGCGGCGGAGGTGAAGAAGATGGGCTCGGAAAACATGAAGCCCCAGGAGCAGCTGACATTGGAGCCTTATGAGAGAGATCACGCCATCGTAGTAGGAATCTACAGGTGAGGAAATGCTTGTTTCTAAATATACACAGGTCATGTTAATGAAAGAATAACGCGTAACAAGTATCTTGCTGCGTTTTGTAAACATTGATCTAAAATACTGCTTATTGCAATTTTCTGCTCAGACTAATTTTGTGTCCGTTGCACTTTTCCGCTCGGATGACAAACGGGACATATTCAGACAGCGTTCTGGCTGATGTGTATCTACTTTTTTCTGGTACTTTCCTCGGCGTAACCTACCTTTCTCTGGTAAAATGCAAGATAAACGTCAAGCAAAACATTAGGAAATGTAGCTGGCTACATTATTTCTATGATAAACATTGCTAAAAATACGTCGCTTTTTCATTGAAAGCACATTTACTTGTGTGGCTGCTAATGTGTCTGTCTAATGAATGTCTAATGAATAATGAATTAAGCTGTGATGGAAAACTATAGTTACATTCCCCTGGTCACTTGAAGCAACAAACAAAACTCAATTTAAATATAAAACGCAGATGAAATGGTTTAAATGCAGATTTTTGTTTATGGTCTGCATTTTGAGAATTCTAACATGACCACCCTGTAGAATGTATTTTGTCTTTATAATATGAATTCATCAAATATTCCTTCCTACAGACCTGCTCCCAAGAATAAGAAGTGAACTGGCCTGTAGCAGCTGTGGCATAGTGACTTTTTCTGTGGACCCACCTCTGCCATGGGGGGGTGCTCAGCACTGGGATTTAGCAAGGCACTGATTAGAGACCCCCACATTCTTACACCCATATCCAAACTGACCATTTTAGTATTCCTGTCTCCAGAGCTTGGACGGTTTAGAAGTACGTACGTTGTTTTGTCTGGGGAGAGGGTGTCGGGGTGGAATTAACTTTGCTAATTAACTCTGCAGTGCCATGTAAAGTACTGTACAGAGGGAAAGCCTGATATATTGATTTAATTTAGTTATTTGTTTAATATTCACATTTGTTTAATATTCACATTCATTTAATCTAATGCTTTTAAAGAACTGTTTCACATTATCAAGTCAAATAATTATTTTCTCCTTGATGTTAAAACAAGACTATGGCTTACACCTATGTATGTTTCACTTTGACTTAAATGTGATATTGTACCTTGACCTTTTTTATTAAAACAGTATGTGATTGTATATTTTATTTAGTCCTGCGCTTTAAGACCTGGTCAGGGAAACAATATGTTGTCATGACATAAATAATGGTCACTCAGAACTATACGAACAGAAATATAAGAGCAAGTTGAGGGGGGGTGTGCAATTGGCATGCTGACTGCAGAAATGTCCACCAGAGCTGTTGCCTGGGTATTGAATGGTCATTTCTCTACCATAAGCTGCCTCGATGTTTTAGAGAATTTAGACCGCGTGTACCCAGGACCTCTACACCCGGCTTCATCTGCGGGGATCAGCTGAGGAGCATATCTGTCTGTAATAAAGCCCCTTTGTTGGGAAACATGTTCTGATTAGCTGGGCCTGGCTCCCTAATGGGTGGGTTTAGGCCCGCCCATGGCTGTGCCCCTGCTCAGTCCTGTGAAATCGATAGATTYGGGCTGAATTAATTTCAGTTAATTTATCAACTACTTAAAATGTAATGTGGCGTTTATTTTTGTTCTTGTAGTTTGATATGGGTAAACTGCATGTGAACGCGCTTCTGAGTAATAACGAAATTGTTTTCACCGTTACCAAATGACGGTTTCTAACTGCTATAGTAATACTAAAACAGAACCTACACGCCACGACAGTTTTCATCCCAGTGGTGACCGCCGCCATTTTAAGTGAGTGAATGACCATACAGATTGGTCAGTGGTTTTCGTCAAAACGCGCGAAAGAGGCGGGTAATTTGAACATGATTGATGGTTAGCTGATGCGATATTATGAATTGATGTTAACTAGTTAGGTGCCGATAGTTCTTCAGAAAATTAGGTAACGTTATACAGTCATGCGAGTTAAGCACATGTTTGAATTGGGTGCTATTTCTAATTTACCAATATTAAGAACATATGTAACAGTATGTCCGTGAATCTAAATACTCATTTAGCTAGTTTGTTCGCTAAGGTGCTAACAGTATTGGTGATAACGTCAAGGCTTACTGCTGTTGAGGCAACATGCACGAGCTTGCTAGCTATGTTGGCTTGGTAACTACCTTACCCTAAAATCACATTTAAAACCCGTTTAAATGCCGAGGCAGTTTGTATAAAAATGTATTACCGCTGCGTTAGATTATGAACAGGCGTTCCATGTGATGTTTAATTTCACACCAATGGTAGTAGCTAGTTTGATTGTCGCAGGTTTGTTTTGGCGGCCATTTTGTAGGGGGAATGCAACTCAAACAAGCGGGAACGAGCTTCGTGTAGAGGGCGCGCTTTTCGTGAAGACCCTCGTCTAAGCGATAGCTAGTGGTGTGATCGAGATTAACGGGCAGAGAGGGGGGGTCCCTTGCGAATGCACATCGCTAGTTATAGCGGTGCAACGGAAATACCCCACTTTTATTTTAATCGTAATTTTTTTATTTAAACACTCATCCCCTCCACCTTTCCGTTCACCACAACATGCAACACGTAGTTGGCTATTAGTAGTAACTGTTACAGTGAAAGCTAGCTAGTTAGTTAGCCTGCTAACGTTAGCTAGCCTCCCAGACTCAGCAGCTACGATAAACCCCAACGTTGCCAGTTTGCTACATGGTTTCCTGAGGGAAAACAGGCCACGAAAGAATCAACCATCAACGGCGAGATACGGTCTATTTTGGATGACAACCTAGCCATTGCCATGCTACCCCAAGCGGTACCACATCTGTTACCTGTGAACTGCTCAATTAGCTAGCTTGCACTGCGCCGGGCGGACCGTGCCGAACCTCCGAGTTCATCCTGCGCTCTTGCTGGACTGCGCTTTGGAGACTAACCTCACTGAAGACCCGAGTTTTGACGGGGATTTATTGCAAAAACGACACTACCCTTGTTATTAGGTTATCTCCCCCATCAGAGGGGTGACAGTTTGGGGGTGGGGGGGATTGGTTTGCCGGTTCTTATTTTGCCCGGTACCTGTGGTGGAGGCTAGGACGGAGGGAGAGAGGGAATGCTGATAATGGCTGCTCCGGGAAACTGGAAACGAACCTCCGCCTGAGGTAAGAGATAAGCTTGGTTTATTCACTCACTGGGTTTTAACTCATTTGTTGTGAAGATGCCGTTTTTGTCATCAGTCGTTATGTGTTTGAAGAAGACCATGATGATAAACTGACATCCATACAAACAGCACCTTCCGTACCCTCCCATGTCCTCCAACCTCAGCATCAATATGCCAATTTCAATCACATGGGTGCTAGTTAATTGTACAGGACATTCACTTGGCTTGTAACATTATTTATCGATTCGTACACGTTGTGGACAATTTAGCTAGTAGCTACATTTTCCCCGTAGTGATGCCTTGCAATGTAGATCATCAACGTTGGTTGTGATTCGCCATGATGGAAAACTGCGATAGACAGCTACAATGTATCCGAGGCTAGTTCAGACTATCCGTTAACATCTTTTAGAAATCACATTCTCAGCTGCAATGTACGAATGAAGTAGGATAATCAAAAGTCACCCTGCCCAGTAGTCTCAATATTTAGTATGGGCAGTGTTGGCCATGTAATCTGTCGATGAGCATGCCTCATCATGGACTTATTACGATTTGATGTATGACTGGGATATCCTCCCTTTTCAATGCATCACACAGCCACTGTTTCTACTTGGGGTAAAATTGAGAAATGACGGATGTCATATTCTAAATCACTCCGGCCTAATTTTATCTGCAGTGTTTCCTTTAACTAGCTAATGCAAATATTTTGAAGAGAATGCCCAAAAGCCACTGCATCGCTGCATTTTAGAATTCACAGCAAGACAGTGAGGAAGGGAATTGTAAACTCTGATGAAGGCTGTGGATGGTGATTCAAGAAAAAACGATACGTTAAATAATGTCATAATTATATATGTTTTGATTTCGGTATGAAGAATGACATTACAACCCTTGGATCTTCATACGTTAACACGTGTGTCAATTGGGAGTGACATGCAGTTTCTGATGAAATTGCCACCTAAGACTATGAAAAGCAGTCTGTTATTGTGTATTTGTTGGAGTATATTTTCCATTTTGAATAACCTTTGTCGCAAAGTCATACCCTGGATAAATCTCGGTGCCTACACCCTTGATTTCCATGTAGCATTATGAGCAAGCCCTTGCTGTGGTGCTGAAGTAGAAATGCCGGTTCAAAATGGATTCACTTTCCTCTGTCCTTAKCATGTTGGCTTCATTCTCTTACTGTTACCACTGCATCGAAGTGAAACCGTTATTACACGTTAATGCATATGTCGTTAAGATTTGTATGCCATCAGAATTTGTGGTATTTTGATCTCAATGAATGTATCCCTCATCCACGTCCATCATGTTTGTTAACCCTAACCAGAAAAATCATTCCCTCGTTAGTTTTTAGGTGAAAGGTTGGGTGCAGTTTGACATTGTCTCTAAGTTACTGAGTCATGATTCTTTCTTGTAGTGTTCCATGTCCTCATACATTTGCAGCATTAAAATAGATCATTCTCAGTAAATGCTGTATTTCCAAGTTGCATGGATGATTTCCATTTAGCATTCTGAACCACATTATGAGCATTTGACTGCATGTCACAATGACACATTTATTTGGTCAGAAGCTTTGCTGAATACACAGTTGTGATACATTCTCTTGCCAAGATATTGAAAGACCAACTTGAGTGTGTATTACATCGCTCCATACCATAGCTTCATGTTGTAGGCCTGTACAACCTCCTCTCTGGTTCTCTTTCCCTCTCAATTTGGGGTGAGAGAAAAGCTCTGTTCGAGATTTATTTTGGTACTGGTAGCGGAGTGACACGCTGTTGTGAATGGACTGACTGACTGACTAACTTCATTGTATTGAACCTTGACATAACTGTGAAGTGCAGCAAGTTGGTGTTGACTGGTCACCAAAATACTGACTGTGTGAAGAGGTGCTGTTTTATGTGTCAGTCAAGCTGGGTGTGGGAGTGTGATTCCAGGATGATGAGATGCTCAACTGCAAGGATGACTTTCCGGTCATGTTGCAAATATGTATTAGAGCTCATGAGCACTTGGTCCAGTCAAAGGGCATGCCACTGTTTTACCGGTGAGCATGTGTGAAAAGTTTGTGCTGGCGTTTGCAGGTGCAAGTCGGCGAGTGTGTGTGCGTGTCATGAAGCCTAGTAGCGATCATGATGATGGTGGCTGTCTGTAATTTGGACTCTTACTTGAATCTAGTAACTTTAACCCAGGTAGCAGCTTGGACCCCCACTCCCTTCCCATGCTCTTTTTCTGGTGAAACTGGCACTGGTGAGGTAACCTATCGCTTGTTTGTCTTTGGAGAGACCACTTGAGGGGGCCTTCCCCATTCATCTATTGATTTACACCTGAGTTTGATAGCTTAGGGAGGGGAAGCAGGGGACACCCACTCGCACACAAGTTCATAGTCCCCCACCTCCCGCGCCTAGCGTTTACACGGTGGAAAACTTGATTTACAGCGTAAGCAGTGTCTTGCCTGTTACAGAGAAGGCACAGTCCATAGCCCACGGTTTTCGAGGCAGTCCCCTTTGAGCACAAGCCCTTAAAGTGTGTTAGAGAGGGACTGGAAGGAAACAGGTTCAGTGAGTTTACTCTAGAGTGAAAGTTTGCACTTGGGCTTTAGTGGGGCCTGGAACGCTACTCGGACCAATGTTGATTGAACTGCAGCCTGTCAGTTCCTTATTAAACCTGCCCAACACGCCTTTTCCCCTCCCTATTCTATTCCTGTCCAGCAGTCCCAATGTGACTTTGCCCTCAGTGTCTCCATCTCTCTCTGAGAGGACAACCCCACCCCACTTCTCAGCCCTCTAAAAGTACATTTGATTTTGATCTGGCTCTGAATGAACCCATTTCCTGATGCAGAGCAACCTCACTACCTCATCAGTACTCAAGTTGCCCACGTGCAGTGTTTCCCCTAATATCACCCTCATCTCAGCCTAGAAATGCTGCCCTGTATCTTATCTTTGATTAGTTTCTATCGGAAATTTTGTTTTTAGGTGCCACTGGATACTGATTTTGGGGCCTTCAGTGTCCATCTGAAGATACAATCTGGGGGACACACTGGTGAGTGTACCAGTACGTTCAATGATGCTCTCTTGGTTACAGACTATATGCTTGCAACCTTTGGTTCATTACCACCCCACCTTGACTGGCATGTGTCTCAGTGAAGTTTGAGTTTCAAGACTGGCCTACCTGCACAATGTAACCACATAGTTGGCTACTAAACCTCTCCTTCAGCCAATTCAACATCTGATCATGTCTGATCAGCTTTGTGTTCTTAGAATTGTGTTTATAACTCTCAGAACCTCTAAGGTAATGTTATGGAAACTGGAAAATGTTGAATGTGAGAGAAGGCAAAGGACATTCCATATGCTAGGTCAGTCAGTAAAATCTGCATCAAGTGAATGGCTAGATCAATTTGCAATGGAGGAATGCTTGGAATGGATTCGATCAATGGCATCGTATGTACATTTGTCATCAGTCATTTAAGCGAGCGAGCATAGCGATCATAATTACATATAATGATTCAAAGAGGAATCAACTTATGTATTAAAAACTACAGTGATTAGCATACAAAAAAAAATATATATCTTGTTTTGAACGATAACTATTGGGGAAAGCCCAGCATCTAAAAAACCGAAGGACACAACTGTAATCCCACAGTTCCAATTTCTCCCCTTGCTGTTGCCAGGAGCAACCAGGCAAGCTTCAAGAAACCGACAACCTTTCCTCTCTCTCCCCCCCTTCTCTCTTTCCATTTAACCCATATCCTCCTTTTCAGGATACCTTCTTTCTTGAACAGATGTGAATCAAAGTATATTTCATGAACTGAGGTGAGGGTTGTCATCTATAAATCAATCATGATACCCACCAAGTCAGAATTAAAGCCCAGCCTTGTGGTACAGACCAGTAACTGAAGTGGAAATGCTCAGTCTGTTTGAAAACTAGTGCGTCTCTTCTAGGTTAATTGACAGCTGCAGACAAGGCCACTGAGTAGTTGATTGGTGGTTACTATACAGTACCAGTCAAAAGTTTGGGACACATCTACCCATTCCAAGGTTTTTCTTTATTTTATTTTTTACTATTTTCTACGTTGTAGAATGATAGTGAAGACATCAAAACTATGAATTAACACATATTAACACACCCTATCTCTGTCAACTGCGTTTATTCTCAGCAAACTTAACATGTAAATATTTGTATGAACATAAGATGTTGAATCTGAGACATAAACTGAACAAGTTTCACAGACATGTGACTAACAGAAATGGAATAATGTGTCCCTGAACAAAATGGGGGTCAAAATCAAAAGTAACAGTCCGTATCTGGTGTGGCCACCAGCTGCATTAAGTAATGCAGTGCATCTCCTCATGGACTGCACCAGATTTGCCAGTTCTTTCGGTGAGATGTTACCCCACTCTTCCACCAAGGCACCTGCAAGTTCCCAGACATTTCTGGGGGGGAATGGCCCTAGCCCTCACCCTGCGATCCAACAGGTCCCAGACGTGCTCAATGGGATTGAGATCCGGGCTCTTCGCTGGCCATGGCAGAACCCTGACATTCCTGTCTTGCAGGAAATCACGCACAGAACGAGCAGTATGGCTGGTGGCATTGTCACGCTGGAGGGTCATGTCAGGATGAGCCTGCAGGAAGGGTACCACATATGAAGGAGGAGGATGTCTTCCCTGTAACGACTGTGTTGAGATTGCCTGCAATGACAACAAGCTCAGTCCGATGAAGCTGTGACACACCGCCCCAGACCATGATGGACTCCACCTCCAAATCGATCCCGCTCCAGAGTACAGGCCTCGGTGTAACGCTCATTCCTTCGACAATAAACGCGAATCCGACCATCACCCCTGGTGAGACAAAACCACAAATCGTCAGTGAAGAGCACTTTTTGCCAGTCCTGACTGGTCCAGCGACGGTGGGTTTGTGCCCATAGGTAACGTTGTTGCCGGTGATGTCTGGTGAGGACCTGCCTTACAACAGGCCTACAAGCCCTCAGTCCAGCCTCTCTCAGCTTATTGTGGACAGTCTGAGCACTGATGGAGGGATTGTGCATTCCTGGTGTATCTCGGGCAGTTGTTGTTGCCATCCTCTACCTGTCCCGCAAGTGTGCTGTTCGGATGTTCCGATCCTGTGCAGGTGTTGTTACACGTGGTCTGCCACTGCGAGGACGATCGGCTGTCCGTCCTGTCTCCCTGTAGCGCTGTCTTAGGCGTCTCACAGTACGGACATTGCAATTTATTGCCCTGGCCACATCTGCAGTCCTCATGCCTCCTTGCAGCATGCCTAAGGCCCATTCACACAGATGGGCAGGGACCCTGGGCATCTTTCTTTTGGTGTTTTTCAGAGTCCGTAGAAAGGCCTCTTTGGTGTCCTAAGTTTTCATAACTGTGACCTTAATTGCCTACCGTCTGTAAGCTGTTTAGTGTCTTAATCTTATGGCTGCAATCCCATTAACGGGATGACATGACAACAGCCAGTGAAAGTGCAGGGCGCCAAATTCAAACAGCAGAAATCTCATAATTAAAATTCCTCAAACATACATGTATCTTATACCATTTTAAAGGTAATCTTGTTGTTAATCCCACCAAAAGTGTCCGATTTCAAATAGGCTTTTCAGCGAAAGCACCACAAACGATTATGTTAGGTTACCACCAACTCACAGAAAAATTCAGCCATTTTTCCAGCCAAAGAGAGGAGTCACAAAAAGCACAAATAGAGATAAAATGAATCACTAACCTTTGATGATCTTCATCAGATGACACTCATAGGACTTCATGTTACAAAATACATATGTCTTGTTCGATTAAGTTCATATTTATATCCAAAAACCTCAGTTTAGATTGGCGCCATGTTCAGAAATGCTTCCAAAATATCCGGAGAAATTGCAGAGCGCCACGTCAAATAACAGAAAAATACTCATCATAAACTTTGATGAAAGATACATGTTTTACATAGAATTAAAGATACACTTGTTCTTAATGTAACCGCTGTGTCAGATTTCAAAAAGCTTTACGGCAAAACACAATATTCAATAATCTGAACACAGCGTTCAGCCACAAAGCAAGCCATACAGTTAACCGCKAAATTGTGCAGTCAACAAAACTTATAAAAAGCATTATAAATCTTCACTTACCTTTGCTGATCTTTGTCGGAATGCACACCCAGGACTCCCACTTCCACAAGAAATGTTCGTTTTGTTCGGTAATGTCCATCATTTATGTCCAAATAGCTATTTTTGTAGCGTGTTTGGTAAACAAATCCAACGTCGGGAAGCGCGTTTACTAAAAGCTGACAATGTCCAAAAGTTCCGTAACAGTCAATAGAAACATGTCAAACGATGTATTGAATCAATCTTTAGAATGTTTTTAACGTAAATCTTGAATAACGTTCCAACCGGAGAATTACATTGACTTCAGATGAGCGATGGAACAGAGCTTCCTCTCATGTGAACGCGCATGGTCAAAGAATGGTCAGGTCATGGCAGACCTGACTAATTCCCCTCTGATTTGGCCCCCCTTCACAGTAGAGGCATCAGACAAGGTTCTACAGACTGTTGACATCTAGTGGAAGCCATAGGAAGTGCAAACTCACCCATATCTCGCTGTGATTTCATTTGGATCTTGGTTGAAAATCGACCAGCCTCAGAATTTCCACTTCCTGTTTGGATTTTTTCTCAGGTTTCTGCCTGCCATATGAGTTCTGTTATACTCACAGACATAATTCAAACAGTTTTAGAAACTTCAGAGTGTTTACTATCCAATACTAATAATAATATGCATATATTAGCAACTATGACTGAGGAGCAGGCCGTTTACTCTGGGCACCTCCGTGCACCTTTCATCCAAGCTACTCAATACTGCCCCTGCAGCCATAGGAAGTTAACGACCGTTCCACAGGTGCATGTTCATTAATTGTTTATGATTTGTTGAACAAGCATGGGAAACAGTGTTTAAACCCTTTACAATGAAGATCTGTGAAGTTATTTGGATTTTTACGAATTATCTTTGAAAGACAGGGTCCTGAAAAAGGTGCATTTCTTTTTTTGCTGAGTTTAGTAACCAAAATAGTGTTAAACAAATCTAAATATATATATTTTTTGAGATTCTTCAAAGTAGCCACTCTTTGCCTTGATGACAGCTTTGCCCACTCTGGTAAAATAGTTTACCATGGTCCCCAGCCATCAATCTGTACGTCTCTGCTCTCTTTGCTTTGTGATTATGTTTTAGCTGTGTTGTTCTAGCCTGCCGACCATAACCGTGGTGGTTGGCTAGGCTAATAGCTAGCTAGCCAGCCAGCCAGCTAATGTTTAGCTAAGATTACTCCATATATCTAACCCTCTTTGATAAGAATTAGATGGTGTTATGTATTTCCAAAACTTTGGTTTACTTTAATGTAGCTGTAAGCTAGGTGTTAATATCAACCTGCAGACTCATGTAGGGCTAACGTTATCAGGCTAGTAGAGCTAACGTTAGCAGGCTAGTTGGCTAGCAACCTTGCAAGTTGATTTGTAACAAATTCCTAAAGTATTTGGTTGTAAATTGGCTGAAAATGTAATTGAAACTAAAAGTCATGAGTGCAAATGATTGGTTTCATTTGAAATTACTGTATTTCTTTTGGAGTTTAAATTCTAGGGAATAGGCTGGCTTGCCGGGTCCTCCATATTACATCACCCCCCGGAAAAATCTTTTCCCGACATGACTTGGGCATTCTTCGGAATTCTGATTGGTTTTATAGAATAAATAACTAATGCAAATCCATATGTTACATGTGGTTGCGTTTGTTACTTACACTTTTTAAAACGGAATTCAACAATATTAAAACATTTATTGAACTTAGTAGGGAATCAACTAAATTTATTAATTAGCCCAAGTTTATCAGAAGACATAAACAGAATGCAATAGTGATTCGTATTTCCTGCAACTTTCTGAGGAGGCAACAAGAATTCCCCGTTTGTGTATGTGCGGTACGCTCCACTTTGTGTAGCCATTAGCGATGATGCTAATGAAAAGTCTTCTGGTAGATAAAGGTTTTCCCAAAAACATTCTCAATTAAATGTTAACTACAAAGTAGCCTATGCTTACCTGGCAGAATAAGATCATGATTATTTGCATCAATCGAGTGGATATTTGTTTTTGCAAACTTCACCATCACGTGTGCTACAAAACACACTAAACAGCCTCATTCTAGGTGTGCACTGGAATGAAATAAACATTTCTCAAACTTTTCCTGGTGTGATTTAAGCATTTTTGTGTACATAGAAAATCCAATTTAGTAGTTTTTCTATTAAAAAAAGGTGATTTTGATAGTAAAAACCTGAAAATATTGGGGGAAATGGAAACCTGGAAAAACAAAACGGAGAAAGGGGATTTTGGGGAGAGAACCAAAATGTAATCAGGCAGAATATATAACAGATTTTATAAGGCCCTACTTTAGGCGCAGATCTAGGATCAGTTTACCCTGCCCAAGCTTAACCTTAAAATGCAGAGCTGCTTTTGTACTTCATTCATTCACTCATTCACAGATCTCCCTTCCTGTCTGTCTGCCATCCTCTTTCATTCATCTGTACCGAAGGAAAGCCACCTGTTTACTGATCAGTTTGGTAGCATCGTACCAGAGGTGTTTGTGCAGTTCGAGGAATAGGACACCTGACCCCAGATCAGTGTTTTTGATTAGTAACTTCCAGAAAGGACCACGCCAGGCTAATTCTCACTTTCTCTTGCCCTGCCCCTGTTAGTTTCCTGTCCCCTTTAATGCACTTTTCTCTGCTCTTCGAATGGCTCATAAATTACTAATGAAAGGCAACACACTACACTGGCTCCTTCACCACTGGCTGGCAGGTAGAGGAGTGCTCAGCCCTGGCTCCTGACTAGGGGATGAAGAGGGGAGCCTTTAACCATCATCATACAGGTGACCTGCCAGCCAGGGATATAAGGTGAAATGGTTAGTGGTTGTTATCCTAAACTTGTCCCGTAATGAACAGTTTTGATTTATATTATAGCTCCTTGAGAACTGTATGTAGGCCTACTACTGTGGATTGTTGCAGATCTGTTGATTGTCTTCATGAATCCTGAATAAATTCCAAAAAGCTTACCACCCTGCCACAGGTCACTGCTTCCCTCCACAATTTCAGAAAGTTGTCTCTTGAGGAGGCGCTGGGTCATTTCCAGTATGTAGGTGTATTTACACTATATATGGGTGTGCATGGGGTCATTGGGGTGGTTGATTTAGTGTTTGTGTTTTTATGTTTATGAGTGGTTTATTAAGCATGACGCCATGTTCCCCTGCCCTTGTTTGTGTAGTGGTAGGCACAGTGGCCTTTCTGAACAGTGCTGGGCCTGTTGGAGAGCTGACGGTGTGGTGGACAGGGCCCTGGGTGTGTGCCCTCCCTGAGGTGAGTCACTGCTGGGCTAAGCCTGGCTGGTCTGGGGCTCCAGTCTGTCCATTTGCCTGTACWGGAGGTAGTGGACTGGAGAAATGAAATGTTGTTCAACCCTGGGTCTGAATACTCACAGAATYTGAYGGGCAGGCTTTTGCTTAAGCCCAGCACTAACACAACTGACTCAACTAATCAATATATCACCAAAACCTTTTTTTATTTTAATGTGTTAGTACTCATCTGGAACAAAAGCCTGCACACCTTTGGTTCCTACTAACCAGGATGGAAGAACTCTGGACTTGAGGGAGCAAATCCACTCATCACAGTCAATATCTCACTGTCACTCTGAGAGGGCCAGACTTTTATGTTGTTGCCAGAGCAGTCCATAATCACTCTAAGTGTAAGGTGGACTCTGTAATCATTGGATCTTGTGGACAACCACAGATGCTAGTTGATCTGTAGCAKAGCTCCCTCCCAACTGAACAGGTAAATTATGGCTGGTTAGTTTTTAGGTTAGTATTCACTTTGAATGTTGATCAGATTTATGGTTAGAAAACGTTTAACATCACTATGACTAGGGCGGACAAAATGAACGTGACCTCCTGGCTAGGGCCCTAATCATGACACTTTTCAGTCCGTAACGGGTGCTTGTTTACTTATGTTATAACCAACTTTGTCAGAGGCTCTGTGGTCTACTTCCATGTTGCTGAAAAACCATCCTGTGGAAAAAGCCACGGGATTGTTTTTCAATACCGTTAACTATTTATTTATTTATACGTTTTTTAAGTAAATACCTGCAGTCAACTTGTGCAATACATTAGAGAAAGATCATTGCGTTCTTCATTTCACCTGTCATGTTATTATGAAGATTATGGTAGTCCCCAGTCACGTGGTGTTTGTTTACAAGCACACAATAACTAGAGACTGAAGCCTTGTGAGTCACTCACTGTTGTGCAGCATGCGCCAGGTGATCTAATTACAGTATGGAATTCACAACTAAATGTTTGCTAGCCAGATATCTTTTAACTATTAAGCTTACTGTCTAAAATGTGCTAAATGCTCTGCAGTTGTGCATTTGGTTTGCTATTTAGTAGCTAGTTAGTGTCTTCCAAAATCAAGCATTCGCTTGGTAACAGCAGAGAATCCCCTTCTGGTTTAAGAGCCTTGCTGGCAAAAATTTGATTTGTGCTTTCAGCAAACGGTGACTATAATGTTTTAGTTACTTGTATAGTTTAGGTCAGAAACTGTACAAAATGTTCGCAATGCGCTCGATAGCATTCTCTATGGGATTTTACATGTTAGTCTGTAATCCGAAGGTTAGCAATGCTATCAGTGTGGTTTGAAAACAGCGGCCTTTGTGTTCAGTGCCGATATTACCGAATTACATGGCACACGGTCAGTGTGAAGGTACACTATATATAAAAAAGTATGTGGACAAACCTTCAAATTAGTGGATTTGGGCTATTTCAGCCACACCCATTACTGACAGGTCTATAAAATAGAGCACACAGCCATGCAATCTCCATAGACAAACAGTAGTAGAATGGCCAGTACTGAAGAGCTCAGTGACTTTCAATGTGGTACCGTCAAAGGATACCACATTTCCAACATGTCAGTTGGTCAGATTTCTGCCCTGCTAAAGCTGCCCCGGTCAACTGTAAGTGCTGTTATTGTGAAGTGGAAACGTCTAGGAGCAACACCGGCTCAGCCGCGAAGTGGTAGTCCACAAAAAAACACAGAACGGGACCGCCAAGTGCTGAAGCCCATAGCTCGTAAAAATTGTCTGTCCTTGGTTGCAACACTCACTACCGAGTTCCAAACTGCCTCTGGAAGCAACGTCAGCATAATAACTGTTTGTCGGGAGCTTCAAGAAATGGTTTTCTATGGCTGTGCAGCCGCAGAGAAGCCTAAAACTACAATGTGCAATGCCAAGCGTCGGCTGGAGTGGTGTAAAGCTCGCCGCCATTGGACTCTGGAGCAGTGGAAATGTGTTCTCTGGAGGGATGAATCYCGCTTCACCATCTGGCGAATCTGGGTTTGGGGGATGCCAGGAGAACGCTACCTGCCACAATGCATAGTGCCAACTGTAAAGTTTGGTGGGTCTGAGATTTGAACCAGCAACCTTTCAGTTACAGGCCCAAAGCTCTAACCACTAGGCTAACTGCCACCCTGGGATGATTTGGAACGCCAACTGCGAGCCAGGCCTAATCGCCCAACATCTGTGCCCCACCTCACTAATACTCTTGTGGCTGAATGGAAGCAAGTCCCCGCAGCAATGTTCCAACATCTAGTGGAAAGCCTTCCCAGAAAAGTGGAGGCTGTTATAGCAGCAACTCCATATTAATGCCCATGATTTTGGAATAATACTTTTGGTCATGTAGTGTATGACAATCTGGATACCGCCCAAGCCTAGTGAACATGTTATTGATGCACCAGGAAGATGCAGAACGGTGTGAGAGAGGTGMGTGGGTGTGTGAGAAATGCATGTTTCTGTGTGTGTGTTTGCAGTGAGCGGCTGCTCTCCTTGGTGCTGCTTTTTGCTCGGCAGTCTGCTGACCTGCTTAACTCAGCTGAGAGGGAGCTGATGGAGAAGGAGACAGAGAGACACTGAAAAGCAAGGTAACAGAGGAAGAAAATAAATAAGGAGATGAATCAAGTTAAGTGCAAAGGTGTTTTCAAGGAGAAAGACGACAACATTATAGCATGTCAAGATAAGAAAGTGTAGGTAGCTACTGTATGTCAGTGTGGGGGAGGGAAGAGGGACAGCAGCTCTTAAAATAGACCTTACTACTTCATCACTTAAGCAAGCCTTGATCCGTGCCTGTACTGTACTAGATTATCCTCCTATGAATAAAAACATCTCTTCATTATGCATATTTTATATATGATGAGCTTTATAGATTTGTCTTATGACGGGGAGGGGAGAGCGTACAGAGACACAAAACTTGACTGATGGATTGGTTAATGACTGTTCTGCTGTAACTTTTGTACATTTCCATGTGACCCAAGGCTTGGAATTCAATCAAACCCACCAAAGCAATGTTTACATTGTTTGTTTACAAACTACTATCCCTGTACTCACCTAAACTGAAAACTGAAAGTATATGGTCATTTCCATATAAAAGGACCCGTGAGCATTAACATGTGAAGTTCATAGGAGCATTTCAAATGAAAGCTGAGTCTACTTTTTAGAAAGTAAGGCATATATTCACTTTTTCAACCATATACCACCCTAAAAATTAGGGATCGGCTTTGATTTCTGGTCAAATAGACGGAAAATGGGTCTTCAACAATATCTATCAGAAAGTCTTAAAAGGTATTGGAAATGCATCAAAACACAATGTGAAAGTAAAGACCCCTGCCAACTTATATTTTATTTAACCATTATTTAACTAATTAATATCAGCACTTATATTTTGTTTTGGAGAAATTATTTACCTTCTGTGAATTTAAGAAACCTTGCCTTGTGCGTTTTTGGTAACGGAATTACATCTGTGTAAGATATTTTCAAATTTCTCTCCCTCTTGAGGAAGGATAATTAAAGTTCACGGCACCAAACCACAGTTGGGTCACCTGCTACTGTTCTCCCTTCCACTGGCATACTGTTATTCAGCTCAGCTCAGAACAGTCATTTTATCTTTCTGTCGTCTGGTGATCAACGCAAGACTGTGAAAACAGTCTGGACAACCCTTCCCTTGCACTCTCTGTCTCTTCTCTCTGTCTCTCCAGATGTCACCTCTCCCAGCCCTTACTGACACCTACCATGTTTCCATCTACTGTAACAAGCATCCTCGCCCACTCATCACCGACAAATACCGGATGTCCATCGACGTTGAAAAGTAGTTGAAATTTGGCCTCCCTGGCCAGACCAAATCTGAGTTTGGACAGCACAGTAGAAAGCAGGAAAGAAAAGTACACTACTGTACAGTATAGTACAGTAGCGCACACTACTATAAACTCTACTGTACTCTAGTGTGCTCTACTTTGCTGTACTGTAATGTCCAAACTTGCGAAGCATAGAAATCTATGATTGTTTCAGATTTGTTCTGGTCCGGACAAAACATATGTGGCCTTGTTTAGGGCCGGAACTCATTACAATAATATGCAAAAGAGGGATATTGCATATTTCTACCTTTGTGTATCTATTCAGGATACATCCCCATGCAGGGGTTCAGTGTTAACGCTCAATTCAGATTTTTCACGCAGAACATTTTTTATATATTTTTTTCTTGCTGTGTTTTATAAACACAGATCTAATATGCTTATTGTCATTTCTGCTCAGCATCAGACTAATTTTGTGCTTCAGTTGCACTTTTCCACTCGGATGTGAAGTCACGAACAGGCTTTCAATCAGCAGACGGCGCTCTAGCTGGTGTGTAGCAATTTATCTCCGGTACTTTTCTCGGTGTAGCCTACTTTTCTCCAGTAAAATGCAAGATTAACTTCAAACAAAACATTAGAATGTATCTGGCTACATTATTTCTATGATTAACATTAGAAATATTATGACCATGCATAGTTTTTGCAAAAGAAACCTTGCTTTTTCATTGTACGCTCATTTACTTGTGTGGCTGCTATCCTAACACCGTACCAAACCGGCCGGCGCACCAAACGCGATTACGACACGCAGGTTAAAATATCAAAACAAACTCTGAACCAATTGGATTAATTTGTGGACAGGTCTAAAAACATTAAACATTTATGGCAATTTAGCTAGCTAGCTTGCCGTTACTAGCTAATTTGACCTATTTAGCTAGCTTGCTGTTGCTAGCTAATTTGTCCTGGGATATAAACGTTGAGTTGTTACTTTACCTGAAATGCACAAGGTCCTCTACGCCAACAATTAATCCACACAAAATGTTCAACCGAATCGTTTCTAGTCATCTCTCCTCCTTCCAGGTCTTTTCTTCTTTGGACTTTATATAGCGATTGGTATCTAACTTTCATTGTTACCATGACAACCGACCGAACTCAGATCTTTCAATCACCCACGTGGGTATAACCAATGAGGAGATGGCACGTGGGTATCTGCTTCTATAAACCAATGAGGAGATGGGAGAGGCAGGACTTGCACCGCTTTGAGAGTCACAAATAGAACTTTCTTCTATTTTAGCACTTGGCAACGCAGACGCTCGTTGGCGCACCCGAGCAGTGTGGGTGCAATAATTGAATAACGCATGTTTTAAATTTATTTTGCAGTGCACGCGACGCGAGCGGTGTGGTCAGAATGTAATAGCGTTGCACTTCTGTTGTCATCTGAAGAAAAGAGCTTAATTTTCAGCAGAATGTTTTGAACTAATGTATTTCTGTGAAGAAAAACTATAGGAAAACACGCCCCTGATCACTCTGTTGAAGCAAAAAAAACACTGACTTTCAATATAAAACGTAGGTGAAATGGTTTAAAACATAGATTGTTTTTATGGTCTGCGTTTTGAAAATGCTTATTTCTGAACTATAACGTGACCCCAGCCATGAATAGAATGATATTCATATCCATAATTATGCACTTCTGAATATTACAGGTCAAGGACACATGATGTAAATCCACTTTACCCACTGTATTTCAATAACCAAAATGTATATTTTTTTCAAACTCAAGGGGTCATGTCATAGCTGACACCCATTATTTCTGCAGACATCATTGGTTCTTAATTCTGAGTTTTTGGAAAACATAGTCACACAAAAACAGAAAGGTAAAAAAAGAAAATTTGAAAATTGCATCTGCACGGTTCTTCCAGTAAATGCGTTTTAGTGAAATTTTATTTTAAATTGTTCAAAGTAGTCCTTATGCATAGTTGTATGGTTTGTTAAACTTTGAAATGTTTTTTTTGGTTAGCATACATTTTAGAATTAAACATCTGAGTCAAAGTGTAATTCCTTTACCGTGGTAATTCCCATCTACAAAAAAGCTGTGTCTACAAAACAGCTAATGTGTAGGCTAAATACACCATTGCAGATTTGATTGAGCCATAACTTCTTTACTTTGATGGTTTACCTGGAATGTATTGCTGCTGTGGATGACTGGGCACTTGTGGAATGCACTGTACTGTATTAGTTAATGATAGGTTGGTGTATGAAGGACAGGATTGTGGCCTCTTATCCCCGCAGGTTCACATATTGCTCTTGTACTCTTACAGTGCATTCGGAAAGTATTCAGACCCCTTCACCTTTCCCAAATTTTGTTACGTTACAGCCTTGTTCTAAAATGGATTACATAAAAATGTTCCTCATCAATCTACATACAATACCCATAATGACAAAAAGAAAACAGGTTCTTATACATTTTTGCTAATTTATTTAAAAAAAGATACCTTATTTACATAAGTATTCAGACCCTTTGCTATGAGACATGAAATTGAGCTCAGTTGCATCCTGTTTCCATTGATCATCCTTGAGATCGTTCTACAATATGATTGGAGTCCACCTGTGGTAAATTCGATTGAACATGATTTGGAAAGGCACACACCTGTCTATATAAGGTCCCACAGTTGACAGTGCATGTCAGAGCAAAAACCAAGCCATGAGTTTGATGGAATTGTCTGTAGAGGCTTGTGTCGAGGCATAGATCTGGGGAAGGGTACCAAAAACTTTCTGCAGCATTGAAGGTCCCCAAGAACACAGCGGCCTCCATCATTCTTAAATGGAAGAAGTTTGGAACCACCAAGACTCTTCCTAGAGCTGGCTGCCCGGCCAAACTGAGCAATCGGGGGAYAAGGGCTTTGGTCAGGGAGGTGACCAAGAACCTGATGGTCACTCTGACAGAGCCCCAGAGTTCCTCTGTGGAGATGGGAGAACCTTCCAGAAGGACAACCATCTCTGTAGCACTCCACCAATCAGGCCTTTATGGTAGAGTGGCCAGACGAAAGCCAAAAGGCACCTAAAGAACTCTCGGATCATCAGAAACAAGATTCTCTGGTCTGATGAAACCAAGATTGAACTCTTTGTCCTGAGTGTCAAGTCTGGAGGAAATCAGGCATTGCTCATCACCTGGTCAATACCATCCCTACGGTGAGGCATGGTGGTGGCAGCACCATGCTGTGGGGATGTTTTTCAGTGGCAGGGAGACTAGTCAGGATCGAGGGAAAGATGAACAGAGCAAAGTACAGAGAGATCCTTGATGAAAACCTGCTCCAGAGCACTCAGGACCTCAGACTGGGGTGAAGGTTCACCTTCCAACAAGACAATGATCCTAAGCACACAGCCAATGCAGGAGTGGCTTTGGGACAAGTCTCTGAATGTCGTTGAGTGGCCCAACCAGAGCCCAAACTTGAACCTGATCGAACATCTCTGGAGAGACCTGAAAATGTCTGTGCAGCAACGCTCCCCATCCAACCTGACAGAGCTTGAGAGGATCTGTAGAGACGAATGGGAGAAATACAGGTGTGCCAAGCTTGTAGCGTCATACCCAAGAATACTTGAGGTTAGTAAAGTAAAGCGGGCGGGTCTGAATACTTATATAATTGGGATATTATATTTTATAATTTATTTTTTTACATTTGCAAATAAAAATAACCAGTCTTTGCTTTGTTATCGTGTATTGTATGTACATTGGTGAGGAAAATAATACATTTAATCAATTTTAGAATAAGGCTGTAACATAACAAAATGTAGAAAAAGTGCAGGGGTCTGAATATTTTCCGAATGCACTGTGTGTGAATGCCCAGGTCCTTGCTATCCAGAATTAGAATATTACATAAAATCCATGATGTCTCCTTTGACCAGCCGTCTGAATATTGAGACCCATAAGTTATAGCTAGAGTTAAAGCTCCCAGCATGCAACAAACACATCTTTCATCAGAGATGACCCTCGAAGCACCGTCTGTGTACCGCTATCACATTGTCTATGGGGAAAGTTTACGAGAGAGGAAGGGGTATCAGGTGGTCCGTTTGACTATAGGTAGTAGGCCTACTTGTTTTGTTACTATCACTTTAATGCTGTTGCTAAGGAAGTATCCATCCACACAGTAGCTTGCTTGTTGTGAATATTGTCCATTCACATCTCCCACAGCAGGGTGTTTCACTGACGCAGGTCAGGTCCTGTTTAAGGGCAAACTCCACAAGAGTGAACCCTCTTCATTCCATGGAGTATCTCTTACCTCTTACTCTCTCTTAACGTCTCTCCTTGTGCCCTTCTCTCCCACTCTCTATGTCTACCTCATCTCACTCACCCTCTTTTCCTTTCTCCCCTACCTTCTTCAGCTTGCTCTCGCTCCCACCTCCCTCCACCTTTCTACCTCTTCCTTTCTTATTCCACCCTCAGCTCTGTTTCTCTACCCCTCTCTCTTTGTTTTCATTCAGCCTCAAATTTTGAGAATTGATTTGGCCCACCGGGTTTCGGGCTTGCCGTGCTGTGTAAAATAAAACATTTAAATAATAATTCTGTGTGTCTGCATACATTTTACTACTGCGCTCTCTCAGCAGCTGCAGCCACTAGCGGCACCAGGATTCCAATATTGTCTGGGCTAGAGAACTTTGGCCATGATGAAACAAATTTTTCTGGGGATTTCAATGTTTCAAATTGCATTACGAATATGCTGGAGTGTACTCGGGAGAATGATGATCCACAAGACCATGACTGGCAGCGCATCTCAGAATTAGGAGAAACCCATATTCCAATGGCATCTGTTAACACCGATACATCCTAAGAAATTACACCCTATGACTGCCCTGCTACTGTGCCTTGCTGGACCTTGTAAACTATCGAAAGTAGACCCAAAACTGATAAATGTTTTCCGAATCAGGCATAGGCTTCATGCAGTTATTTTGGAATAAAACATGCATTCATGTTTGGCAGAAAATCCATTTATTGTTTAATTATTAAAAGCTCACGTTTTATTTTATTTTCAAAAGAAAATGGTTAATGCACTTGATTTATGCTACATAATTGAATACTAAATGTTTCTGATCAGTGATAGATGAACAAATGAAAAAATGAGCTACCACCTCCACTTGTTTGCCCAGCCATGTAGAGATCAATTAGTTAAACCAAATCACATAGATTGATTGTCAGACAAGTCACAGGCTTTTGTTTGGGAGTAGGACAGGCTGCTACTATGCGAGTGAAGAACAAAATCTACTTGTTAAGCTACATAAAATGAGGGATGCACGATATATCGGTGAGCATATCGGAATCGGCCGATATTAGCTAAAAATGCCAACATCGGCATCGGCTCGATGTCTCGTTTAACGCTGATGTGCAAAACCGATGTCAAAGCTGACGTGGATACCTATATAACATAAGTAGATGACGTAATAACGCCACAAAAAATACAGCGCTACACAGAACAAAATCATAAAAATACTAAGTGCACTTCCACTAACTAAACAAGTTCAAGTCGAGCAGTCGTATGAAAGAGTTATAAAATTTCAGCGAGACAACTCAAAGGCGAAATCCATTAACGCCAAGATTATGGAATTCATTGCCCTTGACAATCAACCGTCCTCTGTCGTGGATGATGTTGGCTTTCGCCAACTGGTCGAGCCCCGGTACACACTATTTTTCAGATGTTGCCCCACCGGAGTTACACAGTATTGTTGAAACGTACATCTATGAGCTACTTGCTATGGGCGTCACTGCTATTAGCTTCACGACTGACGATGTCAGCCCGATGAGCATGCTGAGTCTGACAGCACAGTGGGTCAATGAAGATTTCGTACTGAGGAAAGCTGTTTTGCATGCTCAAGAATGTGCTGGTTCTCATACTGCTGCTGCTGCCATTTCAATGGCATTTGAGAACATGTTTGTAACTTGGAAACATGAACACACTCCTAGCGCCATTTGAACAATTGACTCAAGAAATAAGCTAATCAACTGCGTCTGCATCAGACGTGATACCCTCTGTCATGGCATTGAAATGCCTACTCAACAAAAACTCCCGACACAGACCGGGGGTTAAAACCGTTCAAAAGTACTCCAGGCTGTGAACAAGCGATTAGGTGGCATTCTCTCTGAGCCTCTTAACTGTGTCGCCACCATGCTCGATGCTAGGTACAAGGACCGCTACTTCGATGCAGACCAGAAGCACGGTTTACGTGAAATGTTACACACAGCTGGACAAGATGGAAATGGACACAGTGACAGTGCACACCGAGGAAGAGGCCACGGACAGACGGAGCTGAAACTTCACTGCTTGACATGTATGATGAAATCCTGGTTGAGAATGAACAAATGAACAACGAAACAGCACAGCAAGTAAGTGAAATAAATAGGTTTTGAATATGTTTTACTGGTAATGGGGACATGCGTAAATGCCAACAAAATAACTGTGTGTGTGTGTAACCTTTTAACTAGGCAAGTCAGTTAAGAACAAATTCTTATTTACAATGACGGCCTACCCCGGCCAGACCCGGATGACGCTGGCCAATTGTGCGCCTCCCTATGGGACTCCCAATCACGGTCAGATGTGATACAGCCTGGATTCGAACCAGGGACTGTAGTGACGCCTCTTGCACTGAGATGCAAATCAAAGTGTATTTGTCACGTGTGCCGAATACAACAGTGAATTGCTAACTTACAGGCTCTAACCAATAGTGCAAAAAAGGTATTAGGTGAACAATAGGTAAGTAAAGAAATAAAAACAACAGTCAAAAGACAGTGAAAAATAACAGTAGCGAGGCTATAAAAGTAGCGAGACTACATAGACACCAGTTAGTCGGGCTGATTGAGGTAGTATGTACATGTAGATATGGTTAAAGTGACTATGCATATATGATGAACAGAGAGTAGCAGTAGCGTAAAAGAGGGTTTGGTGGGTGGCGGGACACAATTCAGAGCCCGGTTAGCCAATGTGCCGGAGCACTGGTTGGTCGGGCCAATTTAGGTAGTATGTACATGAATGTATAGTTAAAGTGACTATGCATATATGAAAAACAGAGAGTAGCAGCAGCGTAAAAGAGGGGTTTGGGGGGGGGCACACAGTGCAAATAGTCTGGGTAGCCATTTGATTACCTGTTCAGGAGTCTTATGGCTTGGGGGTAAAAACTGTTGAAGCCTTTTTGTCCTAGACTTGGCACTCTGGTACCACTTGCCATGCGGTAGTAGGGAGAACAGTCTATGGCTGGGGTCTTTGACCATTTGTAGGGCCTTCGTCAGAGGAATCGATGCATCCCTATGTAAAATGCTATCAAAATGTTCTGATCAGTGATAGGCCTATATGAGCAAACTAGAATAAAGATGATCATCAGCACACCTCAATTTAGCTAACATTTTCCCAGCCTAATTGTAACCAGATATCCAAAGATTCAGTGAAAAGAAAAAAGTCTGACATTGATTGATTTATCGAGACGAGTCCCCACGCTTGTCTCAAAGCAGCGTGATGGCACTGTCCCAATCAAAACAGTGTAGAAATTATAATCTTGTTGGCCACACACTGCTATTACTTTAAAATGTGTGTAATGGTTGGATATGACTTTGGGAGTTTCTGTATAAGCAACAGTTTGATACATGCATTGTCTTCAATTGCATTAGCCTACTTTATTCCAATATTTTCCATCATTCAGTTGCTCATAACTACAGTGAGTTTTCCTCCTCGCTTTTCTAAGATGAGGGCCATTTCATCTCCTCACTCAGCTGCCTCCCGCCTCCGCTGCATTGTTCTCAACACCAGTTTTAAATCAATATACAGTTCTATAAATCAGGCTTTTTCCCCCGGGTTCGGGCTTAATACATTTCTGTGATGTAGGACCGGGCCTGGGTTCAGGTTTCAGTTCACCAGGCTGGGGTAAGACCGGGCTCTACTCTCTATACCCCTCACTCTGTCTTTTACCCATCCCCCTAACATCCCCACTCACGCTTCCCCATGTTTGTGACTTATGCAACTCATCCCTCTCCCCCTCCAGTCTGCAGATCCCTGCCTGCATGATGTTGGGACACTAATGCTACGGGTGGTGGACAGCAGGGGGGGTTGTGCTGTTGCTAGGGCTCCCTCCCAGCCCTCTTGTGGAGAGAAGAGAAAAAAGTAGAATGGATTGATTTCTGTGGACACACTGTACCCTTCTGTGTATCAGGAAAAATGTCAGTGTTAGGACTCAGGAAAAGCAAGCATCCCATTTAACTTGGCACAAGGGGGTTTGAAAGAATTGAATGGTGTAACTGTGGATGTAATGAGTCTTCTCTTAGCAGGACATTTACAGAGCAGTTGTGCATGGTGCCACTGACAGGTGTGGCATTGTGACCTTTCTGAGATGAACTGATTCCTGCACTGAGGGGTCTTACGTCACTATCAAGGTAAATCATTGAGGCCATCCCCTCGCATGTAAAGTAGCATTGCTCATTTCCCCCCAAAAGAGGACTGTATTGTCAGCAGAAGTATCGTAATCTACATAGTAAAAATGGTGCGTCTCCCTGGCCACGCAATAGTTGTAAGAGGGGGGGAAGCTATTTAGTGTGACACCTGCTTATTCCTCAATAGCTCTAAATGGGATGTCGCTGATGGTGACTGTGTGGTTCCTGGTGCTTCACTTTAGCTCTAGTGAGTGGTGGTAGGGATGTATCAGTGACCATTGACAAGTCTGCAGTCTCTCTCTGTCTTTCTCTCTCTCTTTGCCTCGCCCTCTCTCTGTCTCGCTCTCTCTCTCTGTTTCTCCCTCTCACAGCCTGGCTCTTCAGGCGCTGAAGACATCACTGTGATGTAATTTGACTTATGGAACAGGGTGGCAATGTGTTTAGTGTCTATAAGGGCTGTTTGCTGTGGCGTAGGATGACTATAGGATAGGATGTGCACTGTGAGCAGTCCGGAGAGTGTATAGGATCTGTATCAGGGACGATGCTGGCTGGGTCACTCTCCTCACAGGGAGCAGAAAGTGGGTCAGCACTGGGGGAAGAGAAGAGAAGCTTTACACTGAAAACATGCCACACAGAGACAGCGACGGATGGAGTGGGCCTCTATTATTTCATCATGATGCTCTCAAACACAGACGTGACCAGCGTGGCCACCTTTCCACACCCAGGTTGACACATGTGAGAAGACCCAGAAGACCCAGTCGAGGAACAGAAAGATACCCTGATCCCTTTCAGGCCAACCCAGGGTCTGTGTCCCCAAACTGGTAAATAGTCTGCTTGCCTCACAGCCTTTGTGATCCCTGAAATAAAAGCATCAGGCTACAGTAATTTAAAAGGGTTCGATAGAACGGATACGAGGAGAGGATACCAACTTTTTTCAGGGACAAAGTAATAGGGGCTTAGGAGAGGGTAGAAGAGCCTATGATGTGTGTGAACCTGTGTGACATATGGCCTATTCAAACATTTGACCAATGACGTATATAAACCCTGGATAGTTGACGGTATGTCTTGGCCAATAAGAGCCTTTGAAGCCACCAGGCCGCCATATTCATACTCCTCCTTTCGAGGCTTTGCGTAATGGGAGTGAATCGGAAAAAACGATATCTCCACATTAAAATACCCATATGGATATTGGCTGCATATGGATGCAGCCAGCCCCAATTCTAGGGATGTGGGAAGACCTTTCATATGTAAGTATTGAAATTGTTAGTGTAGAAAATGTAATTGTTGGTCTACTTTGAGAGACTACTCCTGACAGCTTGTGGTCCTGTGTAACCATAGTAACGCATGTGTTCGTGGTTTAGCTAAATTACATTAGCTAGCTAGTTAACGGCTAATGGTGTGCTAGCTAGCTTACAAAGCAATAACCCATTGTTGATGTTATTAAGCATTGATAAAGTGGTGATACATGTGTACAATTTAACTGCTGTTATTGAACAAAGATTGTGACAATGGATGTAGTTAATGTTAGCAGCCAGCCTAGTAAGGCCACCAGTGAACCAGTTCCTAGGTTTATTGCACTGAGTAATTCATTGATCTTGACTCTATTGCGATTTCTTTTTACTGCCTTCGTGGGGGAGTAAATTTACATCAGATTGATCTTAAATTGGTCAACAATATTTAAAACATTATGGGATCCTGCATTAACTTCTCCAGCTTTACATTCTAGTAATTAACATTGTGTTGCTTTGTAGGGTAGAGGGGTGAGCTACATGTATTCATTTCAATCAACTTTTCCCCCCATTACAAACACTGTAATTCATACTTTTTTAAACGATACATAATATTGTATTAACTGAACAGAAGTCAATAATTTCTCAATAAATATTTTTTGAGTTTGTATGTTGCCGTCCCCACTACAACAAATAAATACTTAAATTCATGTATTTCTGTCCTTGAAACATTGCATTGAAGTACGGTAAATTCCCATTCCTACGGAGTCTTTGCCTTATGAGGAGTATCAATATGGCGGAACAACCTCTAAGTCATCAGAACAACCTCTAAGTCATCTAGTGAATACATATAGAGTACCAGAAGTTTGGACACACCTACTCATTCAAGGATTTTTCTTTAATTTTACTATTTTCTACATTGTAGAACTATGAAATAACACATATGGAATCATGTAGTAACCGAAAAAGTGTTAAACAAATAAAAATATAATTTCGATTCTTCAAAGTAGCCACCCTTTGCCTTGATGACAGCTTTGCACATTCTTGGCGTTCTCTCAACCAGCTTCACCTGTAATGCTTTTCTAACAGTCTTGAAGGAGTTCCCACATGCTGAGCACTTGTTGGCTGCTTTTCCTTCACTCTGCGGTCCAACTCATCCCAAACAATCTCAATTTGGTTGAGGTCAGGTAATTGTGGAGGCCAGGTAATCTGATGCAGCACTCCGTCGTCACTCTCCTTCTTGGTCAAATAGCCCTTATACAGCCTGGAGGTGTGTGTTGAGTCATTTTATTGTTGAAAAACAAATGATAGTCCCCCTAAGTGCAAACCAGATGGGATGGCGTATCGCTGTATAATGCTATGGTAGCCATGCTTGTTAAGTGTGCCTTGAATTCTAAATAAATCACTGACAGTGAACACCAGCAAGCACCATCACACCTTCTCCATGCTTCACGGTGGGAGCCACACATGCGGAGATCATCCGTTCACCTATTCTGCGTTTAACAAAGAAAATCTCCAATTTGGGCTCATCTGACCAAAGGACAGATTTCCACCGGTCTAATGTCCATTGCTCGTGTTTCTTGGCCCAAGCAAGTCTCTTCTTCTTATTTGTGTCCTTTAGTAGTGGTTTCTTTGCAGCAATTCGACCATGAAGGCCTGATTCACACAGTCTCCTCTGAACAGTTGATGTTGTCTGTTACTTTTACTCTGAAGCATTTATTTCGGCTGCAATCTGAGGTACAGTTAACGCAAATGAACTTATCCTCTACAGCAGAGGTAACTCTGGGTCTTCCTTTCCTGTGGCGGTCTTCATGATAGCCAGTTTCATCATAGCGCTTGATGGTTTTTGCGACTTCATTTGAAGAAACTTTCAAAGTTCTTGAAARTTTCCGTATTGACTGACCTTCATGTCTTAAACTAATGATGGACTGTCGTTTCTGTTTGCTTATTTGAGCTGTTCTTGCCATAATATGGACTTGGTCTTTTACCAAATAGGGCTATTTTTTTGTATACCACCCCTGCCTTGTCACAACACAACTGATTGGCTCAAATGCATTTAGAAGGAAAGAAATTCCACAAATGAACTCTTAACAAGGCACACATGTTAATTGAAATGCATTCCAGGTGACTACCTCATGATGCTGGTTGAGAGAATGCCAAGAGTGTGCAAAGCTGTCATCAAGGCAAAGGGTGGCTACTTTGAAGAATCTCAAATCTAAAATATATTTTGATTTGTTGAACACGTTTTTTGGTTACTACATGATTCCATATGTGTTATTTCATAGTTCTGATGTCTTCACCATTATTCTACAATAGTAGAAATAAAGAAAAACCCTTGAATGAGTAGGTGTATCCAAACTTTTGACTGGTAATGTATATCATTGCATTTGACCATGTTTGACCCAAAATATTTGCAGGAAAGACATGTATTTTTCCCATGTCATTTCAGCAAGCCATGACACCCACCATCCCAGATTGTTCTGGAATTGTGGAGAACTAGTTGTTGGGGTGGATTTGGTGTTTGGGGGTCTGCCGGTGGCTTTTGATCATTTTATTGGATTCCTCYTGTCTTACTCATTATTAGGAAGAATTATGGTCCAAATCAAATGTTTGGTACTATATTTATTGAAGATATTAATCCTATGAATTAAAATGGCCAATTTGGATGCAATCTATACATCTAATTTCTCAAATCAAATTATATTTCAACAAAATGTTTCAGGAATGCTAATTCTATCTGTTTCTAATTACAGAAACAATTTCAGCACAATCTGAGATGGTGGGTGTCAAAATTCTCTTTCTTGTGCTTTTTGAGGTGGAACGACCTTATTACAATTCATAAATTGGCCAACATCAATGCGGAGTAGAGTAGTGTTGTTAAGATACTAGAATTTTGACTTCGATACCAGGTTTAGTATCACAATACTCAATTCCAAAATGATACCACAGAATAGCACTTGATCCAGACAAACTCAGCTACTGCTTTATTCAATCGTTGGGCATCTTTTGATTTCAATATCAGTACATTTGCATTTTTTTACATCAAAATTCTTTCAGAGATAGCCATGTATGTATTAATGAATCAATTATACAATCATAAAATTTTACTTTGTTTTCACCAATCTCATTACATAATGGTAATCACTTATTTGAATGGTACATCTCTATTGATAAACTGGGTAAATCAATATGTAGCCTAGGCCTATCCACAATACAGGTGAATGCATATTCAATAGTAGTGTGTGCATGCATTGAATTATTCATTAGGCTACAAAATAAACTTTCCAGTGACACACCCAAAGATTAAGTGTAGGCAACTCACCGGAGATGGCCGATGCACTCGTGCCAATATCTCAAGATAAGCTACTTTGAAAAACTGCTGTTCGCTCTGACTAGCTCAAAAGTTGTTGAGAAAAAAATGGTTAGCTTCCACAGACAGATCAGTCTTCTCTTTTCAGCAGTAGGCATTTGCTTTACAAACGGTAGGCCTATGTTTTTCTCGCAATTGTATTTTGAAATTTGTGAAAGGCAAACTGACAGCTGCAACCATCCATAAAAATATGTTCCCATTCAAGTCAGGTGCACGCAGTCCGACACACAAAGTGCCAGGGTTAGAGCTTTCTAAATCCTTCTATGGATTATCTCTATGACCACAATGCAACAAGCTGTTCTACACTGAGTTTACAAAACATTAAGGACACGTGCTCTTTCCATGACAGACTGACCAGGTGAATCTAGCTGAAAGCTATGATCCCTTATTGATGTCACTTGTTTAATCCACTTCATTCTGTGTAGATGAAGGGGAGGAGACAGGCTAAAGAAATATTTTTTTTGACATTTGAGACATGGATTGTGTATGTGTGCCATTCAGAGGGTGAATGAGCAAGACAAAATATGTAAGTGCCTTTTGAACGGGGTATGATAGGTGCCAGGTGCACCTGTGTCAAGAACTGCAACCCTGATGGGTTTTTCCACATTCAACAGTTTTGCTGTGTGTATCAAGAATGGTCCACCACCCAAAGGACATCTAGCCAACTTGATACAACTGGGGGAAGCATTGGCGTCAACAATGGGCCAGCAAATCTTTGGAACGCTTTTGACACTTTTGTGGAGTCCATGCCCCGATGAATTGAGACTGATCTGAGGGCAAAGGGGGGTGCATGCAAATCAATATTAGGAAGGTGTTCCTAATGTTTGGTATACTCAGTGAATATTTGGCACGCGTGCTGCCCAAATTGTGGCCTTTCCCGACTGTAGTAAAATATTTTGGGGGGAAATTGTTTATAGCTTAATTTTGGCAAAATTATTTCAATTTATCAGGAGTGCTGCAGCACCACTACTTCACTCGGCTATGGTTGCAGCTCAGACTCCCAGTGCAGGCTAGCTATGAGTAAGTGGAGCAGGCACAGTGTCGGCTGCGCTCATAGACAGGCTTAGTCCATCAGACACATTTGACAGAAGTACTGAAAGTAACACAAATTCTAGTACCGACCTGTTTTTCATTTTCTAGTATCAAAAAAGTACAGAAGTTTCAGTATACCGTTCGTGCAACACAAAGACCCAAGTCATATATTCATAATTGCGTCCCTTCAAACACTAAGGCTGCATTTATACAGGCAGACTAATTCTGATATTTTTCCCACTAATTGGTCTTTCGACCAACCAAATCAAATCTTTTCACCTCAGCTCTTTTTCAGAGCTGATTTGATTGGTCAAAAGACCAATTAGTGAAAAAGATCAGCTCGATGTGTGAACACAGCCATAGAGATCCACTCACAAACAATTATCCATACCAAAAAGATGTTCAGACACCTGAGGAGCCACATTACCCTCGAGCATACTGAGCCCATGTCCATGCATGCGCTGAGCCCATGACAAGCAGACACATGCCAACCTGCCTTGACATATGTCCACCCCCCGCACACACCTCCATGTGCCCACATACCCGAATGCATCCATATGACACTGGCAAACAGTGTCAGGGTCCAAAACTTGCCGCCAGTCCGAGCCGCCCATCCCACCCACCTGCCACAAAGATCCCTTGTTTGGACACAGGAGTGACCAGTAGATCAGCCAGACCACTCAGATCCAGTTTGACTACGGACATAGAGCACCATTCCTTAATCTCTTCCTTGAAGTAAACACAGATCTGCGATGGTATGGAGTGGTGAAAGCTCTCTCTTATCCAATCACATATAGATCTGTGATTACCTCTAGGAATAAGGGGGCTGCATCTCAATAACCTTAATAGAGCTCCCTTTAATTACTCAGCTCATCTGCAGAGACCCAATACCTGCAGCTGAGCCGATACCTGCAGCTGAACTATTGGAACAGGGCCCTAAGAGGTAGCATTATGTGGGAGTGTCAGGAAGCAGTGTTTGGAATTTCCAGGTGCGGGGTAGGCTGGGGAAAGGGGGTGGTGGATGTGCCCCCTCCTGTTGGTCTGCCCCAAGGCAACACCCAGCACTTTACCCGGATTGTCCTAGAGATAAACCCCTACTACAGAAATGGGTTCCACAAAATGTAAGTGGCTTTGGATTAAAAGTGTCATCCAAATAAATTAATTTGTTAGCTCGTCGGTCTGCCCAGTAGACTCTAGGCAATGGCTATCCGTCTGTGTTAATGATTGTGAATATTTATATATTTTGTCCCTTTTGCCGTCCTGCGCTTGTACACCTTTGCGTGTGCTCCCATGACAAGGCCATTTGTGCTCGCATACGTGTGTTTGTTTGTGCGTGTGTATGCTTGTAAGTGAAAGGCCCTGTTGTCTCTGTGGGAGTGTGAGACTGCTCCCAGCTTCAACAATGACAGCCAAAGTGACTGTCTGTGTGCCTGCATGCCTGCACATACCCTTTGCCAGCCACCATGCCAGCTCTAAACTGGCACAGCAAGAATTAAATAGCCAGAGCTTCTAGAGATTATAGCTGGCTTAACAGAAGCTTAATCACATCATATGTGCAGTATATGGTGAATAGGAAAGGAACAGTGACCAAGAGGGGGAGGGATATATATATTTTACAGTGAAGACTGGGAGGGGACTTTAAAAGGAGATGGGAAATTGTTATTTTAGGTACTTTGCAGGCTACAGCTCTACCACTGTGGATTTGAATAGAATGAATGGTAGGTGCAGGTTCCCCTAATAAAAGCCTGTTTAACCCTTAAGCCAACATCAGCTACCTTCTGTTTTTAGGGTTTTCAACTCTGGTGCTCTTTGTGCTGTAACGCATCTCACAAAGTTTTTTTCACTGCTGCTAGCTGAGTCACTGAAGTCAGAACTCTTCAGATAAACTTGATGACAGCACTCTTCACTCATAACGCAAAGCAAAACGTGCTTTTGTGAGGCAAACCAGTAACCACAGGAGCGACGCGGTCCTTGTTATCGACGGACTGTCAAGCATGATCCTTTAAATTACAGTCAGATTTTCTCTTGGACTTTCCTTTATTCCTAAGGTGTCAGTTGGAATTAAATTGTGCAGCTATTTATAAACCGTGATCCATCTTTACCCATTTTGTCTGTGTAAGTAGTCTCATGTCTCATGTTCGGTGCTGTGTCAGTTACAGGGCAACCTGGTATCCTAGTGCCGACGCAGCGCTGGGCTGGCTGGATCCTTCTAAGTGAGGCAATTATTACCCAACGAATGTGATAAGTAGTTAGTATTGATTGTATTTGTATTTGACTACATCCCCCACAACCGCTCCCTCTGCAGGAAGAGGCCACATCTGTGAAAGATCCATGTCAATTAACCCACACTGGCCTGTTAACCCGTGTGCCTGAAGTTAATGAAACGTTATTCAATACTCAGATGTGCCTGGTGTGAAACACTGGACATGAGAGGAAGACCCTAATGAAATGCTCCTGCACAGGGTTGGGCTCCTGTGAGGAAAAGACCACCACATTTGAGACTGTACTTCTAGGGCCTTAAGAGGGCCTCTGCCCTCCAGTGCATTTTTGTCATCGGTTTAAAGGTGCAATGTGCAGAAATCGCTCTGCTATTTCCTGGTCGCTAAAATTCTAATAGTTTCTCTAAATTCAGTTTGTGACCCAAACAAGTGTAGAGAATCATTGTACCATCTAAACTAGTGATGCACCGATATTACATTTTTGGCCGATACTGATATCCGATATTTAACATTTTTGCGGCCTTTTTAAGCTTTCTATTATAGTTAAATAGTTAACACACACATATGGACACAGCGGTCTAAGCATCTCAGTGCAAGAGGCGTCACTACAGTCCCTGGTTCGAATCCAGGCTGTATCACATCTGGCCGTGATTGTGAGTCCCATAGMGCGGCGCACAATTGGCCCAGCGTCGTCTGGGTTTGGAAGTGGTAGGCCGTCATTGTAAATAAGAATTTGTTCATAACTGACTTGCCTAGTTAAAGAAAGGTTACACACACCACACTGACCAAAAAGTTATTTTGTTGGCATTTACGCATGTCCCCATTACCAGTAAAACATAATCAAAACCTATTTCTTTCACTTACTTGCTGTGCTGTTTCGTTGTTCAGTCGTTTCATTCTCAACCAGGATTTCTATGGAACGCCGTTTGGGTCTTTGCATGTCCTTAAAAGATACACCGGCAAATTAACAATAAGCTTGTTGACCAATCAGGACCTGAATATGACTGCACGTCACATACTAATTTAATGCGTTCCTACATTTTTTTACATAGTGTAATCAATGTGTAATAACTATCACTCGTATTTCATATGTCATGATTCATCGATACGTATGCTATGATGTTGGTAAACTTGTCTCGCGCACCTACAGTGCTGGTCATAAAAAAAAGCTAGCTAGCTCATGGATGCAAACAATGTTCGTTTACCAAAAACAGAGCAAAACAACATCTGTTTCAATAGTTATAGTTAGCTAGCTAACTATATAGATAGGTGTCATATCTAAAAATACCTTAATTTATAAGACAGTTCTTATTATTTCGTTTTTTAAATTTCACCTTTATTTAACCAGGCAGGCCAGTTGAGAACAAGTTCTCATTACAACTGCAACCTGGCCAAGATAAAGCAAAGCAGTGAGACAAAAACAACAACACAGAGTTACACATGGGATAAACAAACGTACAGTCAATAACACAATAGAAAAATCTGTATACAGGGTGAGCAAATGTATGTAAGGAGGTAAGGCAATAAATAGGCCAATAGTGGCGAAGTAATTACAATTAGCAATTTACACTGGAGTGATATATGTGCAGATGAAGAATGTGTAAGTAGAAATACTGCTGTGCAAAAGAGCAGAAAAAACAAAAACAAATATGGGGATGAGGTAGGTAGTTGGTTGGATGGGCTATTTACAGATGGACTGTGTAAAGCTGCAGCGATTGGTAAGCTGCTCTGACAGCTGACGCTTAAAGTTAGGGAGGGAGATATACAGTGGGGAGAACAAGTATTTGATACACTGCCGATTTTGCAGGTTTTCCTACTTACAAAGCATGTAGAGGTCTGTAATTTTTATCATAGGTACACCTTCAACTGTGAGAGACGGAATCTAAAACAAAAATCCAGAAAATCACATTGTATGATTTTTAAGTAATTAATTTGCATTTATTGCTATGACATAAAGTATTTGATACATCAGAAAAGCAGAACTTAATATTTGGTACAGAACCTTTGTTTGCAATTACAGAGATCATACGTTTCCTGTAGTTCTTGACCAGGTTTGCACACACTGCAGCAGGGTTTTGGCCCACTCCTCCATACAGACCTTCTCCAGATCTTCAGGTTTCGGGGCTGTCGCTGGCAATACGGAATTTCAGCTCCCTCCAAAGATTTTCTATTGGATTCAGGTCTGGAGACTGGCTAGACCACTCCAGGACCTTGAGATGCTTCTTACGGAGCCACTCCTTAGTTGCCCTGGCTGTGTGTTTCGGGTCGTTGTCATGCTGGAAGACCCAGCCACGACCCATCTTCAATGCTCTTACTGAGGGAAGGAGGTTGTTGGCCAAGATCTCGCGATACATGGCCCCATCCATCCTCCCTCAATACGGTGCAGTCGTCCTGTCCCTTTGGCAGAAAAGCAGCCCCAAAGAATGATGTTTCCACCTCCATGCTTCACGTTTGGGATGGGTTCTTGGGGTTGTACTCATCCTTCTCTTCTCTCCAAAACAGCGAGTGAAGTTTAGACCAAAAAGTTATATTTTTGTCTCATCAGACCACATGACCTTCTCCCATTCCTCCTCTGGATCATCCAGATGGTCATTGGCAAACTTCAGACGGGCCTGGACATGCGCTGACTTGAGCAGGGGGACCTTGCGTGCACTGCAGGATTTTAATCCATGACGGCGTAGTGTGTTACTAATGGTTTTCTTTGAGACTGTGGTCCCAGCTCTCTTCAGGTCATTGACCAGGTCCTGCCGTGTAGTTCTGGGCTGATCCCTCACCTTCCTCATGATCATTGATGCCACGAGGTGATATCTTGCATGGAGCCCCAGACCGAGGGTGATTGACCGTCATCTTGAACTTTCTTCCATTTTCTAATAATTGCGAAACAGTTGTTGCCTTCTCACCAAGCTGCTTGCCTATTGTCCCGTAGCCCATCCCAGCCTTGTGCAGGTCTACAATTTTATCCCTGATGTCCTTACACAGCTCTCTGGTCTTGGCCATTGTGGAGAGGTTGGAGTCTGTTTGATTGATCGTGTGGACAGGTGTCTTTTATACAGGTAACGAGTTCAAAAGGTGCAGTTAATACAGGTAATAAGTGGAGAACAGGAGGGCTTCTTAAAGAAAAACTAACAGGTCTGTAGAGAGCCGGAATTCTTACTGGTTGGTAGGTGATCAAATACTTTATGTCATGCAATAAAATGCAAATTAATTACTTAAAAATCATACAATGTGATTTTCGGGATTTTTGTTTTAGATTCCGTCTCTCACAGTTGAAGTGTACCTATGATAAAAATTACAGACCTCTACATGCTTTTTAAGTAGGAAAATCTGCAAAATCGGCAGTGTATCAAATACTTGTTCTCCCCACTGTAAGTCTCCAACTTCAGTGATTTTTGCAATTCGTTCCAGTCATTGGCAGCAGAGAAGTGGAAGGAAAGGCGGCCAAAGGAGGTGTTGGCTTTGGGTATGACCAGTGAGATATAATTGCTGTAGCATGTGCTACGGGTGGGTGTTGCTATGGTGACCAGTGACCTGAGATAAG
Source organism: Salvelinus sp. IW2-2015 (assembly GCF_002910315.2). NCBI lineage: Eukaryota > Metazoa > Chordata > Actinopteri > Salmoniformes > Salmonidae > Salvelinus > Salvelinus sp. IW2-2015. The sequence goes on from NC_036845.1 coordinate 2,730,547, forward strand.
GTGGAGTTTTACCTAGCAAAGACTTATAGATGACCTGAAGCCAGTGGGTTTGGCGACAAATATGTAGCGAGGACCAGCTAACGAGAGCATACAGGTCGCAGTGGTGGGTAGTATATGGGGCTTTGGTGACAAAACGGATGGCACTGTGATCGACTGCATCCAATTTACTCAGTAGAGTGTTTGAGGCTATTTTGTAAATGACATCGCCAAAGTCAAGGATCGGTAGGATAGTCAGATTTACGAGGGTATGTTTGGCAACACGAGTGAAGGAGGCTTTGTTGCGAAATAGGAAGCCGATTCAAGATTTAATTATGGATTGGAGATGCTTAATGCGAGTCTGGTAGGAGAGTTTACAGTCTATCCAGACACCTAGGTATTTATATTTGTCCGCATATTCTAAGTCAGAACCGTCCAGAGTAGTGATGCTAGTCGAGCGGGTGCAGGCAGCAACCGGTTGAAGAGCATGCATTTCGTTTACTAGCATTTAAGAGCAGTTGGAGGCCACGGAAGGATTAATGGTGGTTGGACTCATCTATGTGAAGCTAGCCACAATAAGGATTAGCCACAATAGTGTACTTTGCGGTTAGGCTTCAAAATAAAAGTGTGTCATTGACAGTGATGCAAATGAATACAAATAGTAGAATTATGCCATAATTGAATAGATCATGCTAAATGACGTTGGAATGTTGTTATATAAAATCAACAAAAGACAATAATTTGTTAATTATTTGTTAATACAAGGATTCCTACATCATTGCTAAGAATAGTGAAAATGACTGCAGTTTCTACTGGTCATTTATTTTAGGCTGGTTGTATTGGTGCTAGCTAGGTACCGAGCTAAAACTAGCTAGCTACCCCAGAAGTTGCGGTCAAACGTAATGATTTATTACCAACGCGGTATTTTAAACACATCGTTCGTGGCCGGTGTTTGCTTGTTTGCAGACTTTTTTTTATACAGCTTTGACAGTGATACTGATAGTGGTGGTGCTTGGCTTTCAAGTGCAAATTCAGAACAGACAACATTCTATAATAGAACGGTGTTATTTGTGTGTCAAATGAAAAGCTTATTTAACTTCTTACGGCTGAAATCCCGTTAACGGGATCGATTTGACAACAGCCAGTGAAAGTGCAGGGCGCCAAATTCAAACAACAGAAATCTCATAATTAAAATTCCCCATTTTAAAGATAAACTTGTTGTTAATCCCACCACGGTGTCCGATTTCAAAAAGGCTTTGCGACGAAAGCACACCATCTGATTATGTTAGGTCAGCGCCTAGTCACAGAAAAACACAGCCATTTTTCTAGCCAAAGAGAGGAGACACAAAAAGCAGAAATAGAGATAAAATTAATCACTAACCTTTGAATGATCTTCATCAGATGGCACTCATAGGACTTCATGACTTTTATTCGATAAAGTTCATATTTATATCCAAAAATCTCAGTTTACACTGGCGCGTTATGTTCAGTAATGTTTTGCCTCCAAAACATCCGGTGATTTTGCAGAGAGCCACATCAATTTACAGGAATACTCATCATAAATGTTGATAAAATATACAAGTGTGATGCATAGAATTAAAGATATACTTCTCCTTAATGCAGCCGCTGTGTCAGATTTCAAAAAAGCTTTATGGCAAAAGCACACCATGCAATAATCTGAGTACAGCGCTCAGGCACCAAAACAAGCCATACAGATACCCGCCATGTTGTGGAGTCAACAAAAGTCAGAAATAGCATTATAAATATTCACTTTGATGATCTTCATCGGAATGCACTCCCAGGAATCCCAGTTCCACAATAAATGTTTGTTTTGTTCGATAAAGTCTATAATTTATGTCCAAATACCTCCTTTTCGTTCGCGCGTTTAGTCCAGTAATCCAAATGCACAACGTGCGAGCACTATGTCCAGACGAAAAGTCAAAAAAGTTCTGTTACAGTTCGTAGAAACATGTCAAACGATGTATAGAATCAATCTTTAGGATGTTTTTAGCATAAATCTTCAATAATGTTTCAACCGGACAATTCCTTTGTCTTTAGAAATTAAAAGGAACAGAGCTCGCTCTCACGGCCGCGCGCCTGACTTAGCTCATGGCATTCTGCCAGACACCTGGTTCAAACAGCTCTTATTCGCTCCCCCCTTCCCAGTAGAAGCCTGAAACAAGGTTCTAAAGACTGTTGACATCTAGTGGAAGCCTTAGGAAGTGCAATCGGACCAAATTTACACTGTATCTTGGATAGGCAAAGACTTGAAAACCTACAAATCTCAGATTTCCCACTTCCTGGTTGGATTTCTTCTCAGATTTTTGCCTGCCATATGAGTTCTGTTATACTCACAGACATCATTCAAACAGTTTTAGAAACTTCAGAGTGTTTTCTATCCAAAACTACTAATAATATGCATATGTTAACTTCTGGGCCTGAGTAGGAGGCAGTTTACTCTGGGCACGCTTTTCATCCGAACGTGAAAATAGCGCCCCCCAGCCATAAGAAGTTAACGTGTCAAATAGTGTTATTTGATGTCTATCTTTTTTGACACGCAAAGACCCAAATGGCGTTCCATAGTATGTTGTGAAACTAATAGCAGTGACGCTATTACTGTGTAACTTCGGTAGGGCAACATCTGAACAATAGCGCACTTGGTAACGTTAGTGTGTACCGGTGCTCGATCGGTCAAGAAAGCCAACATCACCCATGCCAGAGAACGGTTGATTGTCAAGGGCAATGAATTCCATTATCTTGGCGTTAATGGAGTTCGCCTTTGAGTTGTCTCGCTGAAATGGTCTTACTCTTTCAAATGACTGCTCGACTTGTTGACTGCTCGATCCACACAGCAGACATTGTGGGCTAGGTTAGGAATGCTGTGTACTGCAAAGCTTTACGTGGCGTCATTACGTCATGTACCTACATTATATAGGTATGCACGTCAGTTTTTCACATCGGCGTTAAACTAGACATCGGCCGATACCGATGTTGGCATTTTTAGCTAATATCGGACGATTCCGATATGTTCACAGATATATCGTGCATCCCTAATCTAAACCACTGTTAGATATATTTTCAATAACCAAAAATATTGTATTTTCAGCTGTTTGAAGCTGGTGTACAAAACTGAAAGTAAAAGACGCAAAAAATTACTTTAGAACTGTAGGCTTAGAAATAGCCCACATAGAAAAGATATACCACTTCTTAGACTTGCTTTCAATGGAGAATGACAGATCTATCTCACATTTCAAATAAAATTTTATTTGTCACATGCGCCGAATACAACAGGTGTAGACCTTACAGTGAAATGCTTACTTACAAGCCCTTATTAACCAACAATGCTTTAAGAAGTTAAGAAGAAAAACGTGTTAAGTAAAAAAATAATAATAAATGTAAGTAACAAATAATTAAACAAGCACAATTTCTATGTCAATTTAGTCAGGTCGCCCGAAAAGTTGTATATTGCAGCTTTAAACTGGATCGGTTGCTTGCTGGATGGAAAATTGAGTTTCTTATTGTTTTTATGTCTCAGTTTAGACATTTGAATAGATGCTGCAGCTGTCCTTGTCTGTCTGTCTWTCCTTCCTGTACTTTTTTTTGTAGCAATGCTACCGTACCTGTAGACTTCCGGTAATTGCGCTAACGCTAGTTAGCAATGGCTTGCGAAACTAACGCTAACTTCCTTCTTATTGCACGCAGAGACATAAAAAGGGTATAATGCCAGAATCTCTCAGTATCCCTTTAAGGCAGATGTTTACATTTATATAAAGAAAACTTCCACTGCTGTTCATTGATAACAGCTAATCTTGTGGTGTTCAGCTGGGGGTTTTGGGAGAGACCACCGCCTACAATATATAATGCCCTCCTCACTCCCCTATCAGAATTGAGTCACTGTCTACGACCGGTACTTAGGCTACAATTTATTAATTTCAGTCAATGTTATGTCACTGTTTCTTCATCATTATGCATAGATATTGTAATGGATCTAGGATGGAGAGAAGGTAGATTTGACTCTCCAAACTGGGCWAAAAATAACTCAAGCTTGTTTCAGAAAATCTGCTAATTATTGTTATGCTATTTCAGTTAGTCAGTACAAGGTCTAGTCCTGGCTGTGGTGGTATGTGTTCTGTGTTCCAATAGATTTTGTAATGGGTTTGTCTTCTGGCAAGTCATACTGCCGGAGCCGTTTCTAATAATGTTAATGATGACTGTGAAATGTGTCTGCCTGCCTATCCCTCTCCAAATCCATCCTGACAGTATAAACTGCAGCTATTTTAGGGGTTATAAATTAATATTGAAGCCGGAGCTGATGGTAAAAAGGAGTTTCTCTATACTTGACACTGAATCTAGAAAATGTTGCCCTACATTTAAAAAAGCATTGTGTGATGTGATCCTAGCAACATCCATGTAGTATTTAATTGCACTTTGCACTGGAGTGAGTTGCTCCCCATAACACAGTGCAGTTGCTTGGTTGGTGCTAGTTCCTCCTCTGGCAGTACCCAGCCAGTGGTTTGTTGTAATAGTTAAGGTTGGCCACTGGGGGCAGCAAAGGAGGGACCACCAGACCCTCCTCAATTATCACAACGTTTGGCCTGCATCACACCCCTTAATCTACTTCTGGATGTTTATCCTGGTCCTAGAGTCAGCCCGGTGCTGTCACAAAGCCTAAGTTCCAATTCCTCTTACTACCATCAGTTGATTAAAAAATATTTTGTTTTATGTCTGTATTTGAATGCGAAATGTATGCTGTTAATTTAAATGGAAGAGCAGGAGGGTATTTTTTTGCACACAGACAGACTGTCACAACTGGAACTGTGCCATTGCCTCTTATGGGTATATCCCAAACAGAAACCTGATCTCAAAATAAACTCTCCCTGACCGCTTAAGAAAAAAATTACCTTTAATCTCGGCATTGTAAACCATGACATAGTGCAACATTGGAAATGTCCACACGCATGCAGAGACAACATTGTGTTATGTACAATAGATGTGCATCCTGTCTAACGCTTTTGGGTCTCTGTGTGACACAGTTTGGTGGTATGTGCGATTAGCCCCGTCTGTCTGTCTGTCCGTGCTGGAATGAATGTGTGCTTTTCAGGTGAAAGGTCGAGCAGGGGGAGGGGGAGCCTCATCAGGGATTAACAGTGGGGATTCTCTACTGTCTCTCTCCAGAAAAGGGTCGGCATAAGCGCAAAGACACGTGCATAGTGATGCCGCGTAAGACCTCTCTCTGTGCCATTATCCCCCCCCCCTTTAATACAGACACAGTAATGCACACAAATGACGGTGGACCTGCTCCTGCATGAGAACAGGTTACAAGTTTCTGGCAAAACATTTTTTTCTCAATAAATAGGGAGCCAAAATAGATTTGGGAATTAAAATAGCGTAAAATTAAATTATAGAGAAGTATTATTAATGAAATTGGGATAAAAATTAGAATTTGCTGTCCTGAATTTATTTATTAGAATTGACATGGAATTGATGGTAACTCTGAGCAGAACACATTTATACCTCAGTCATGTTCAGCGGTTTCATACAGGAAAATGGGGACCTCTAGGTGTCATTAGCAGACATTGAAGGAGATGTTTGACAAGAAAGATTTTCCTTTTTTTTAAGTGATCATGCAAAAAAGTGATTTCCTCTTTTCTATTCAACAGTTATCATTTATAAGCATCACATAACAAAAATATAACATACCCGCCTGGTATGGAAAATGCTCGGCATCTGACCGTAAGGCGCTACAGAGGGTAGTGCGTACGGCCCAGTACATCACTGGAGCCAAACTTCCTGCCATCCAGAACCTATATAATGGGCAGTGTCAGAGGAAGCCCATAAAATTGTCAGACTCCAGTCACCCAAGTTATAGACTGTTTTCTCTGTTACTGCACGGCAAGCGGTAGCGGAGCGCCAAGTCTAGGACCAAAAGGCTCCTCAACAGCTTCTACCCCCAAGCCACAAGACTGCTGAACAATTAATAAAATCACCACTGGACTATTTACATTTGCCCCCTCCCCCCTTTTGTACACTGCTGCTACTCGTTGTTTATTATCTATGCATAGTCACGTCACCTACCTACATGTCCAAATTACCTCATCTAATCTTTACCCCCCCGCACACTTGACTCGGTACCGGTACCACCTGTATATAGCCTTGTTATTCTTATTGTGTTACTTTTTATTATTATTTTTTATTTTTAGTCTATTTGGTAAATATTTTCTAAACTCTTCTTGAACTGCACTGTTGGTTAAGGGCTTGTAAGTAAGCTTTTCACAGTAAAGTCTACACTTGTTGTATTCGGTGCATGTGACAAATAAAATTTGATTTGATGAGATTATTGGACTTCCTGAAATTCTTTCTGTATTGAATTTAATTTGTAACTCTGCATGGTTACCCGCAAGGGGGAAAATGTCATAACTTTATGACACTAATATTGTCTAGATTGCTCAATCTGTTTGTCCAGTATTCCTGGCATGGCCCGAGTATTTGCCTCCCTTTGTACAATCCTACACCTGTCCTTGCAGGAAACCACCTGTCCTTGCAGGGACCTCCCGGGTCCTATTTATGGAGGAAGCGCCTCAAACTTCTTTCAGTGTTCAACTTGACTCTCTGCTTGCTCTTGGGTTTCTTGGCAGAACTCTCGTGGCAGTAGCAACATTAGGCCATTTTTGTCACATGTAACTCCAACCTTTCCTGTACACTATATAGCCCACTGGGAAACATAACACATGCTCATGCTCATCACCTATGACATGCCTTGCGRCTGTTTTGTAAACGCCTGTAGTTGCCGGGTGGAATTATGGGTCATGGCTAGAAAGGATCCAGCTTTTGTCAAATTAATGTAAGTATATATTTTTTTGCATTTTAGTTAACCCTAAATCTTTTCCTAACCTTAACCTAATTCTCCTAACCTGCTATGAAAAGTCAAATCTGATGTTAATTTGACAAAAGCTGGATCCCTTCTAGCCATGAACAGAAATTCTGCCACATTTCCCATTCCTCCCAGAGGTCCTTGAGCTGTTGTGATGATCAGAGGGGCATGTTGTAACAGGATGATGCATAGATGTATATTTGGATTTACTTTGTTTCACTCAAGTCAAAGTTTGATATTTGAAACTGTTTGTCAGTGTGTTACTTTTAGCAGTTGCAGCTTGATGTAACAACTGTAACATACTGCAAGTTCTAGATAACTTTAATAAATCAAGCATTTTACATCACTTTCTGTTGCATAATTTTCAATGTTTTTACAAAGTAAATTGTATTATTGGTTAATTTTATTCCATTTCAAAGGTTAGTAAAAAGGTTGGTGCCTCTTTTTTTTTTTAAAGGTGGAGACCTTGGCGTCACAAGGCACCATGTAACCTTATTTAGTTGTTAGGATTTCACTGGTCGGCCATGAGAGCTATGATATATATTTGGATATTCTGTCTGTAGATATGGAGGTTGAAAATACAGCAGAGAAGCATGTGATTCGTTGTTGGTAAGGATTKCATCCATCCCTTCGCTAGGTGAGAATGGGTAATGATTATGATGGGTGAAATCAGTGCTTGTCTCTGGGTCTACTTATCGCTGAAATTAAAGGACATTTAGTTCTACAGTATACACACACCTTATAAAACATCTTCCCAAGCTTTAGCTGAGCTGAAACGCAACCCCGGCAACCTCCCCGCAGTGTAATTGTAATTCGCTGCTGTGTTACCCCTCCGTTCCTCTGGCGCTCGTAGCTTCTTCTGTAGAGTTCGACTACCGTATCTTCCCACTGCATCATGTTTACCTAGCAACACGCATCACCCGCTGCCGGTCCTCCCATTGGTCATTTCAAAACGCACCCGGGACCAATGGCAGGGCTGTTACCATGGTACAGTGTGTAGTTGCCGGGTGGAATTTTGCTGCAAGGCACGTGAGTCCCGGAGTCTTCGCCTTGCGTTTTTAATCTCGGGTGTCTGGGTGCTTTGCAAACGTGATTTATTGGAACGGAGTCACGCTCCCTCCTGAGAATCAGCTCACATAATACACGTACACATTTATCTATACATTTGTGCGTATACAATCAAAATAGTGTTAATGACACAAGGAGGCTGCACCAGTTCGGTTTGGACTGTATGTGCCTTGCTGTGCCTCTGTTCGGCGCTAAGGAGAAAGGGGTCTGAATTTGCTGGCTAATTGCTCAACCAAGTTTAGTATAATGTTGCTATTCATATTTGTTGTGTCATATTTTGGAACAAAGATGGAGAAGCTGTTGTGTCTCCAGATCAGATTAGACTGTCAAAGTCCCTGGCATTTTGGAATTAAGTTGTATTGCAGTTTACACACATTTGGGGACATAATTGTTATTTATTCTAATATATATTAAATGTTTTGTTAAGGCTACCTATTGTTATTTTTCTCATCATTTGTATGTTTCTGGTAACACAGTTTTTTTTTTAAATGTTCAGAACATTGAATAATTGTTGTTGGTGACTGTTTACATCCTAATTTGTGGTCTAGAGAACATTCATAATTGAGAAATATAGCAATACCCTGCGACTTTTTAAATTGCCAGTCAGCCCCAGAACATAGCAAATGCATACACAGTGCAACTGCAGGTGCTATTGCAAAAGTCATTCTAATGTCCTTGTCCTGCATGCAAATTGTACATTTATTTTGGGTGTGAGCACCCACAACCCCACTCCCATGTCACCCACCACCTCAGTAACGTCGCTAACCTATAACCTGTAATTGGGGTTTAGTTTTTGCATCAACAGTGCTCTCTAATGGAAGTGACATGTGCTGCATAGCTATTTCAAATATCTCCAGCTCGCAGTTTGATAAAGTTGTGTGCTGAAATCTATCCCAATCCTTGCATGACGACAGTAGCTGTCTGCAGTGAAGTTCAAGTTTTTCTGAAGGGGGAACACGCACATTCACTGGCAACCGTGGAGGATGAATGACGGCATGGTTAACCTCGTTTTGTACATCCCCTCCCATCTCTCCAGTTTCTGTTCTTTTGGGGGAGAATAGAGAAACGAATACCCAACATGAACARGCAGGGATTCACAACATTCAATCTCCTTGAGAACAGACAATGCTGTTTCGGTTCCACATGTCACAGGGAATTATTTTCAGAGCTTTCAAAAATACCAAGGCTAAATTATCACAACATTACTTATTATCATATAGATAATAATTTACCCCATTGCCATTTATTGGTGTCACAGGGGTTTATTTTCTTCCTGTATTTGATCTGAAGAAGAAACAAAGTATATTTAGTTGATGTTCCAAAAAAGTTACTCAGTTTGATCAGATTGCCAGTGTTTTCAGATATCCTAAATCATGTTATTGCCTGTTTTGCTTACATTATCCTAGTTTGTGTGACTTGCAGGCAAGTACTGGACAGAATATTTTAATTAGATGTGAACGGTCACCTGGCAGATGTCCCTGTGCTGGCATTAGACATTCTCATTTTGTGTTTTTTTGTGCCCTATTCCAGTTATGCATGCTATTTATGGGAAGTTTAAAGTATTGTTTGAACTTTTCTATAGGAAACTGTTCTGTAGGAAACTGTTATAGCTTCCTTTTTTGCATGACTTCATGAGCTACACCTTTGGTCGCATTTCTAGTGGTCTTACCCCCTTCCCCTGTCTGTCTACCTGAGGTCTTTAACTGTTTCAGCGGGCACGTCTTTCTGCCTCCGCGATGCGTTTGGCGACGACGAGGAGGCAAGAGGACAGGGCAGCCTCATTTTCTATCTCCGCCCAGATATCCAAGTTGACCAATTCATGCAGCTGAAGGGACGTCGTCTGACCAATCACGCTCGAGCTGCCGTGGAGTCGGATAGCAACAGAGCCTGCGAACGCGCACACTGGGGGTGGGGAGTGTGGTGCTCACGATCGGGGAAGGCGCGTCAGGAAGAGCGGAGAGTAGTGGCAGTGGAAAGCAATAAGAGAAGGGGAAGGGTTTTGCCAATGTGCGTGCTTTAGCACAGAAAAGGTGAAATCATTCTCAAGGACTGGTAGAACGAAATGAAGCTTGCAGAAATAGACATGGTGAAGGACAGCAAACAAATAGCTGTCTTAGTAATTATTTTCTGAATAAACCTGAGGAACAGGAAGCAACTTTTGTCATTATCATGACTTGTAATAAACTTCTGAAAGATAAAGTCATAAATAGGCTACAGATTCAAGTTGACTCAAATATAGTGTCACAAAATGCTTGCTTTACTTAACTGATTACATTACTGATTCTAAGGTAACTTTGACTTTATCCAATACCTTAATAATTAGTTATAAATCACTTGTATATTTTCCTTATGCTCCATCAGACTCATTATTTTGTTATAGATTGAGATGAGCTGGCAAGTTTTTGCCACAGCATGTATACTAGTATCTCGTTCAGGAATATTGTTGCGGTTGTCATTTTCAGATATTGTGTGAATAGTGGTAAGGGCTTTTATTTGGGCATGCCCCATCGATGTAGTCCTTTTCTCTCTCTCGCTCTTTCTCTCTCTGTGTGTGTGTAGATCTATATACAGTATATATATATATATATATACTGACTTGCCTAGTTAAATAAAGTTTAAATAACTGTGTGTAGATCAATATATATATTGATATATATATTCTTAACTGACTTGCCTAGTTAAATAAAGTTTAAATAACTGTGTGTAGATCAATATATATATTGATCTACACACAGTTATTTAACTAGGCAAGTCAGTTAAGAACAAATTCATATTTACAATGACGGCCTAGGAACAGTGGGTTAACTGCCTTGTTCAGGGGCAGAACGACAGATTATTTCCTTGTCAACTCAGAGATTTGATCTAGGAACCTTTCGGTTACTGGCCCAACGATCTAACCACTAGGCTACCTGCCACCCCGAAATATTGTAACACACACAGCTACATGATGTCAACCCTGAGACATTGCATCCCCCCTTTTGCTCCTCTCCATTTATAGTAACAGGCAGATATATATACACTGTATGTGTGTGTATATATTTATTTATATGTCTGTATGTGTATATATGTGTGTGTATATGTATATGTATGTATATATGTGTGTGTATATATATATACGTGTATATGTGTGTGTGTGTGTATATAGATATATATATGTATATATATATGTATGTGTGTATATATATAATGTGTATATATATGTGTGTGTATGTGTATGTATATATATATATATATATATATGTATATATATATATATATACATATATGTATGTGTATATATATATATGTATGTATATGTAAAGTGTGTATATATATCTGCCTGTTACTATAAATGGAGAGGAGCAACTTGGTGGCGCAACTACTCTCGAAAAGGGGGGATGCGAAAAGTCTCAGGGTTGGCATCATGTAGCTGTGTGTGTTACAATATTTCAAGTACCCCGCGTGTAATTTCACATAAACAGGCAAATAAAACCATGCGTAATGTCTCCTTGCTGTACTGTGATTCTAGGTAGCTCCGATAATTTAAGAGTTTTAAACATTAATGTGCATGGAGCTGCGTCAACTCCGCTGCTATCGGAGTGTATCTCCACAGCCCCCCTGCGCTCGAATAGCTGTTGGAACAATCCGCATCGCAGGGTGTGGAGCCGGCCAGAAAGGGTAGCCAGCACAGGGAGTAATAACGGGAGAGGGGCGAATATGAGTTAATGCTACCCGGGAAGAACACCACCTCGGAGGTGAATATCCTGCGAGAAAAATCTGAGGATTGAATGAAAATACAGTTAATTGTTTGACCTGGAGGTATCAAAGGCGACAGGAGCGTGAGGAGAGAGCATCGAGACACATACAGAAGCTCCGAACTGACTGGCAGCGAACGACTGCGTAGAAGACAGTGTGAGAGGGAGGTGACAGTGTTGAAAAGTCTATTGCTTTTGATAATTTGGATCTACGGAGTATTGGGTTTTGTTTTAAAGGCACGTTTTTATTTTACTTTCGCGGGGATCAAGAATCACTTCCGGAAACCCACTTTATTTTTTGTTGAGCAGTCGCTACAGTTTTTGAATCAAAACTGACGAACAGACTCCAAAACCGGAATATTGTACTGTCGTCACTCCAAAACCGGAATATTGTACCGTCGTCAATGTCTTGTCAGACGAGAGACGTCAATTAAAAGAAACATATTATCTGTGAGAGTGCGGACCGGATCTATTGCTATAAATATTATATTCAAGTATTTGACATTCTGTAGTTAACGAACAGCCTTTCGGAACTGGCGAGAGAGAAGGATACATTGTTGCTGCGTATGAGGACGCGTCTCTGGCACATCAAATCAAAATTGAATATTCACCTTTTTTTTTTATCAGATTCGCATTGACTCCCTAGATCAGAGGCTTTGGAATAGAGAGCAAGAAACTGACACTGAATACGGTTTACTTTTGTTGTGCCTTGGAATACACTTACTTGCACATGAGGACTTTGCTTTGTTATATTTATTTTTGCATGCACGTGTTTATTTCTTCTTCCTGCACATAATAACATTTTTCACAAGCTAAAGGTTGTTGTCACTCGTGTTTTTAGTTCCGTGTCCCTCTCCTCCCACCCTTTCGACCTGGCAGCGCTTAAGGTCACCAGTCAACTGCGGACTTCGCTAGTTCCTTTAAGGGGGAAGGGTAGATTTTCATGTTTATGCATCTGGTGAAGGAGACAAAGACAAAAAGCTTTTACTGTGGATGATTTATCTCTCTGAACTGTACTTTTTGTGTCACTGGATTAAACCACCAGGTTGAAGTCTGGGAAAGAAAACAGCACAGATGTTTTCGATTGCTTTCACCTGCTTATTTTTTGACTGATTAGTTCACAATAGGATACTTACAAGGAATCTAAGAGGCAAAGGCTATTTTTAGAGTGATGGGGTAAATGGTGGTAGTTGGAAATTGAGACCCCCACCCTCAGCTCACCAACACTTCCAGCTTTAGCTCTGGTTCCATTGTCAGCTGCTGAATTATCAAAACTGGAAATTCGAGTGGGGGTCCTGTCTCAGTCAAGCTCCAAGATATACATCTCACCCTGCTCAACTTTCTGACTGTATGTTCTTTGTATCTTTGACTGGAATTAAACATTTTTTTCAGCACGGAACATGGAACAATGCATGAGAAACTGCACTTATAAGAAGCAAACTTGAGTAACCAAATATTTTCTTCCCCATATACACAGAGAAGCATATATATATATTAAATAAGAAATAGCTATGAATTATATAAGAATATGTAGTTTAAATAATTATATTATATTTTTATGTCAGAAATAAATAAGCATTGTTGCCTGAAACCCAGTTCATTGCCTTAGAGAAACATAGTAATAAAGAATACAGAGGAAAGACGACGTGAAACTTTTTTGGAAACAAGTTAATGGTGCCTTTTTAGTTTCGTTGGTTCCTAATGTCTCCACCACTTCAGGATTGAATTGTTGACAAAGAAATATTTTNCCAGAAAGGGTAGCCAGCACAGGGAGTAATAACGGGAGAGGGGCGAATATGAGTTAATGCTACCCGGGAAGAACACCACCTCGGAGGTGAATATCCTGCGACACAAATTAGAGGGTTGAATTAAAAAATTGTTAATTGTTTGACCTGGAGGTATCAAAGGCGCGAGGAGAGAGCATCGAGCCACATACGGAAGCTCCGAACTGACTGGCAGCGAACGACTGCGTAGAAGACAGTGTGAGAGGGAGGTGACAGTGTTGAAAAGTATATTGCTTTTGTTCATTTGTAACTACGGAGTATTGGGTTTTGTTTTAAAGGCACGTTTTTATTTTACTTTCGCGGGGATCGCGACTCACTTCCGGAAACCCACTTTATTTTTTTGTTGAGCAGTCGCTACATTTTTGTATCAACACTGACGAAGAGACTCCAAAACCGGAATATTGTACTGTCGTCAATGTTTTGTCAGACGAGATACGGCAATTTAAAATAAAAAATATATGGGAGAGTGCGGACCGGATTTATTGAATATATGTTAAATATTATATTCAAGTATTTGACATTCTGTAGTTAACAAACAGCCTTTGCCACCCAAGTGAACTGGCGAGAGAGAAGGATACATTTTTGCTGCGTATGTGGACGCGTCTCTGACACATCAAAGAAAATCAAAATTGAAGATTCACTTCTCTTTTTTTATTATCAAGAGAGGCGCATTGACTCTACCTAGATCAGAGACTTTGGAATAGAGCGCAAGAAACTGACACTGAAAACGGTTTTACTTTTGTTGTGCCTTGGAATACCCTTACTTGCACATTAACACTTTGCTTTGTCGTATTTATTTTTGCATGCACATGTTTATTTCCTCTTCCTGCACATAATAACATTTTTCACAAGCTAAAGGTTGTCACTCGTGTTTTTAGTTCCGTGTCCCTCTCCTCCCACCGTTTCGACCTGGCAGCGCTTAAGGGCACCAGTTAACTGTGGACTTCGCTAGTTCCGTTCAAGGGGGAAGGGTAGATTTTCATGTTTATGCATCTGGTGAAGGAGACAAAGACAAAAAGCTTTTACTGTGGATGATTTATCTCTCTGAACTGTACCTTTTGTGTCACTGGATTAAACCACCAGGTTGAAGTTCGGGAAAGAAAACAGCACAGATGTTTTTGGATTGCTTTCACCTGCTTATTTTTTGAGTGATTCGTTCACAATAGGATACTTACACAGAATCTAAGCGGCAAAGGCTATTTTTAGGGAGAGTGATGGGGTAAATGGTGGTAGTTGGAAATTGAGACCCCCACCCTCAGCCCAACAACACTTCCAGCTTTAGCTCTGGTTCCATTGTCAGCTGCTGAATTATCAAAACTGGAAATCCGAGTGGGGGTCCTGTCTCAGTCAAGCTCCCAGATATACATCTCACCCTTGTCTACAATCTGACTGTATCTTCTTTGCATCTTTGACTGGAATTAAAAAAGAAATTCAACAAGGAATAATGCATGAAACTCCGCACTTATAAGAAGCAAACTTGAGTAACCAAATATTTTCTTCCCCATATACACAGAGAAGCATATTTTTATATATAATATATATATATAATATATATATATATATATTAAATAAGAAATAGCTATGAATTATATAAGAATATGTAGTTTAAATAATTATATTATATTTTTACGTCAGAAATAAATAAGTATTGTTGCCTGAAACCCAGTTCATTGCCTTAGAGAATCATTGTAATAAAGAAAACAGGAAAGACGACGTGAAACTTTTTTGGAAACAAGTTAATGGTGCCTTTTTAGTTTCGTTGGTTCCTAATGTCTCCACCACTTCAGGATTGAATTGTTGACAAAGAAATATTTTTGTGTGAAACCCTTATATACCTGCCTTTCCGGTTCAAACCTGAGTTTTATTGTTGTTGGATGTATATTGCTGGATTACAGAGATTTCTGAAGAGTTCTGAGGCGGGGATTACCCCTTCACTCTACACTTGATGCATCCTCATAGTTTTCCAAAGTAATATTTGGAATCCCCAAATTATAAACTTTGACTTGATTTCTGGGATACAGCGGCCCAACACACAAGAGTTTCAGATGGTGATCACTTCGTCAGTGGAGGAGAAGTCGCAGCCTTCTAACAGAATGGTCGCAAACTTGCCGACCGAATCCTGGATCAACAACCCAGAGCAAAGTCGCTACTTACCAACTCAGTCACACCTACTACGGAAACCGACAAAAAGTTAGTACAAATATTGTTGGTTTGTGAATGAGTATACACACTCACAGTTGAACAAACAGACGCACACTCACTCACTCTCTCACTAAGCACATGTTGTAATCTTTTAGTGGATCAATCTAAGCAAAGATAGTTATTTGTCATACTTGAATAATGAGTGTGGAATTATAAGTGGTAAAGTACGTTGTTATTGCATCACCTGTGTAGTTCTCTGTGAAACCCCTCCTCTCTTCCAAAAGGTTCACCACCTCTGTGGGATGTTATCATGGAGCTTTTGTACCATGTGATATCCTCAATTCTCTTAGTTGAGATATGAGTATTGTGTATCCTTACATGTTCATCCTGTATGACACAAACTGATAAGACCGATGTTCGTTATAGCATGAGTTGGATCAAGATGTGTCTGCCTATGGCACCCGCTTCCTGGTTTCTCTTGGTTGGTTCAATGCMTGTAAATGTTCGGTGTTGTGAGCTGAAGCAGTTTGTGGTCTCTGACTTGACGATTGTTCATGCATAGTTTTGACTTGAGCGTTGTTTTTGCGTAGTTGTCACTTGAGCGTTGTTCATGCATAGTTTCTGCGATCTGTGGTGTTGATGACACTGTGGCACTTATCATCCTCCTCAAAGTCATGAACAATCACAAAACTGTGTGCCATTGTAATTGTAAAAAACAAAAAAGAAGCAAGCATTATAGTGATGACGTAATGAGAGGAGTACGAGAGAATCGGGGAAAGACCTATCAATTCTTTCCATAAGAGTCGGAGGATTAAACTTGAAGCTGCAGCGCTCCATTGGTCGGTGTCCTACTACTGTTCTCATGGATGCATCAAGTACAGTTTTCATCATTGTTGTAGAGCGCTTCGGTGGAATAGCATACACATGTTTTAACGTAGTAGAATGGAACTAATACAAATATTGTAATGTTTTGTTACTGGCATAACAATGATGTAATTACAGAATCAACCTGTTCATTTTTGAACTCAGGTTGGATAAAACCATTTTTTAACACCTACCTCAACAATAGCTGTGTTACATACACCTTTATGCTCCATCATTTTAAGTTGTTTTAGGTTTATTTTAATAGGGCCGGAAATGCCAGAAATTTCCCAGAAATGCTCATCACAAAAACTCAAGCAAACCCCACCTAGAGGAGTTCCATCTCGGAGACCCCAACCCCCTTTCCCCTTCTCCTTTCCCACAATTGTCTCCAGCCACTTGTTCAAACAATTGTGGGAATAAATTCATTCCCTTTCAAGGGTACTGTTGCCCAGGTGTTACTACTGCAGTCCATTGATCTTTTGGTCCRAGTGTTTCCATGGATGGACACATGCCTTTTATGTTCTGCACAGCTGTGCTCTACTTGTAAGAGTCATGTGGTTCACACTTCAGTGTGTTTTACCATGGCAGCTGGGAAATACTAGCGAAGCTGGGAGTTCCACTGTGTGTGTGTGTGTGTGTGGGTGAGGTTGAAAAACAACTTTATTGATCTGAGTGTTAAACCTCAAAGCCTGTGATGGGGCCCCTCCACCTCCATGTGTCCTATCCTTTTCTAGGGGCCTGATGCATATTATTTTTAATTCTCAGGTTATGTTTGTATCACCTCTGTTGTAGAGATTCCCTTAAAGTTTCACAMGGTTACATAATATTTGACATTTGGGCAATTCACAGTTTATTTTACGAGTAGCATGACAGATTTATGTTGTTGCTGTATAAGTCAAGTGCRTCACGGAATCCCTGCCCCTGGGGAATTGCACATCTTATGTTCTGTCACGTTTCACAGTATCTAACTGTTTTAGATGGATTCTCACTGTCTGGACCTGCTGGATCAATACAGGTCAATCAAAAGCAACACCTGGACCTACAGGTGCAGGGGTTCAAACCACTTTTGAACACCAGGCTTATTGTTGTGTTATTACAGAGGATGTAGCCTGTTTTATTAATGACAAAGATACCTTAGTGTGGTGATATTCAGGCAGTGAACAGCCAGGTCTGTGTTAGTACAGGAAGCAGCTTGTGGAGATGGTGATGCCTATTCAATGGACGGAAGAATAAATGTGGAAGTGGAGGGAGAGTTGGGATGGGGTAGATGAAGGCATGAATGAATACTGAGTTAGGGAGACCATTTTCCAGTTTTTGTAATGCTCTTCTGTTTATACTTTCATTTTATTATTTATTTGTGTAAGGGTTTCCCATTCTTGCCCAGTTCCGGCATTGGCTCAAGAAGGGAATTCAATTATCCATCAATCGTTTATCCACTTAATGCTCTTTAGATATAAATGACTTAATTGGCCCATTTTTAAAAATGTTTTCAAACAAGCAATCTAAAGCTTTTATGAGGACGACCACACCAGCCACCACCCCCCACTGATCCCAGTCTGACCAGCTGGTCCAGCATGGTAGCAGGGAGGCACTGGCACCTCCATTGTTCAGACAGTCAATCAGTCAGTCATGCACGTTGTCCATGGCTGTGCCCTTGAAGCTTGACATTGTAGCGCTTATTTTAAGGTCACAGCTTTCCATGGTGCCGTTTATCTCAGGAGTTTCCCATCAAACTTAAGCGAGTTATCGGCATGTGGGTGAGAGGCCACGAGAAAGGTTGGGTTGAAAAGTGAAGCACGAGGAGGACACTTGTTGAATAGCTGACGGATTCACCTTGTAGACTGCTTAGTGTACAGTAGATTAATGCAGATTCGCCCCCATAAGCCTTAAATTGGATTGCAGCTTGGCTCAGGAAKGGACTGTCTGTGTCCCTCGCTGGCCTGTCGTCTCATCCCCCTGCTGAGAGACTCCCTCTCATGACACAGTGAGCCGCCACTGAAGTGGGCACGGTGTCTGGGGGTTACATTGAAACTTAGCTCACCTACTGTTGTCTGTCATAGCATGGTTGGTAGAAGTCTAGTAGATATTAAACAAGGCTTCTGCTTGATCAGAAATAAAACTTATCATGCACTGAAATAACTTGACTTGGTGATTACCTAAGTTGGTGGCCAGAACATTTTGGCAGTTGGAAAGTTATTTAGTCACCCCGCCTCCCCTCAACCATAAGTATTTCTCACTGGCCAGACCTCACTCCTAATACTGCTATCTCTATTGGAGTGGGGTAGGGAGATGGTGACACTTCGAGTCCACGTTTACAGCTGAGTGCATAACTTTTAATGTTGCCATTATCACTTCCTAGTAACAGCGATTTAGCAGGCTAATTGTAAATCAACGCACAGCTGTAGTTGTCAATTGTAACTCYAAGCTCCTCTCTGGACTTTAAGAGGTATCAGACTCTGTGAAACATGAGGGGAAAATGCAGTCTTTATACCCACATATCTGGGTGACTTTTCAGCTATATCCCCCTTTTTAATTTAAGTTATTTTTATCTGAGTATCCAACTGACTCGTTCTCTGCTGCCTATTTCTGTCCTCACAGTGTGGTGCGGGCTGAGCGGACGTGTGTAGGTTACTGACTTAGTTTTAGGGCCCTGAGTAACTGGGTAAGCATTTCACTGTTAGTCTACACCTGTTGTTTACGAAGCATGTGACAAATAACATTTGATTTAACTGTCTGAAAGATGCTGGAGAGAAATGTAACATGCTTGAGAAAGAGTGTGACTTTCTGTCTGGTTCATTTATTTTCTGTCTGGAAATGTTGAAGATATGATAATAGTTAGGCCTAAGGCCAAAGGTAAAGGCATGGTGGGAGCTTCTTTTCCTGTAGTAGAAGAACAAGAGGGAGAAGGCGAGGGCCATATTAGAGCTGGGGAAAGAAAACAAATCTCAGGTTAGGCCCTCCGTTAGTGGAGTTTGGACTGTGAGACTGAAAGCAGAGGTATCTGAAGCAGTCACACAAACAC
This sequence comes from Salvelinus sp. IW2-2015, assembly GCF_002910315.2. Lineage (NCBI taxonomy): Eukaryota > Metazoa > Chordata > Actinopteri > Salmoniformes > Salmonidae > Salvelinus > Salvelinus sp. IW2-2015. The sequence continues at coordinate 2,750,008 of NC_036845.1, forward strand.
CACGACCTCACCGCTGCCCTTTGCTCCTTTCRCTCCCTTCATCTTGTTTGTTTCCTGCACTAATTTATGGTCTAAAGGTGAAACGTCTCGTCCCTTTGCTTACTGTGGTTGAGTCATGTTTATCCTTCTGATTTTCCAGTAAACAAGATACTGAAGTTATCATTCATTCCCCCCTCCAAGAATGTGACTGAAGTGATGCAATCAATGCTCTTGATTGCTGTGTTTTTAACAAGATCCCCAGACAGTATTGCCTGTTGGACTGTGTTGTGTTTGGTTACAGTTAGTGGCAGGTGCCTGTTACAATGAGCCTCTCCTCCTATAGCGCCTCCCACCAGCCTCCTCTGGTGTAGAGGAGATGGTGGTGGAGTGGTGCTCTATAAGCTGCTGTCCCTTGAGATTGTCCCCCTCTGTGGAATGTGATTCATGTGGAAGTTGGTGTCATGTGGAGGTAAACAAATGCACCATCCAATAAATCAGTCTGGATTGAGTATCCTTGTTGTTGTAGCTTAGCTGGGAGGAGCTGGTATACAGGGTTAGGGGGGACCTCTGCAACGCTGCCAAGTCTGTCGAAATGGCCCTTTAGGCTTCACCCCTCCATCTCCCTCAGAATGTAGCTAAGGGGGAAAGTAAGTTTGTCCTTTTCTGTGGCTGTGACTTTTAGACTGTGGTGATGAAGCAATAGGGATGTGTGGACTAGAGATTGTTAGGGAGGCGAGTACGTAGGCTAAGTGTTTGTGGTGGGGGAGGGTTGAGGAGATTTGTGTTGTGGTGTTTCGCTTCACACTAGTTAAAAACGTTAAAGGGTAGGAAGCATGAGTTTTTACTCACCAATGTAACACAGTGTGGTCAGAGACTTAGTTGGAGTCATGATCTGGTTACTTACAAGTACAAACATAGTTATGTTTTTGGGTTATTACATATTTATTACCTTATTCCTGGATAACTTCTAAACTTCCTACAATGCACTATTTCTCATTCATTTGGAGGATATATGTTGTGCTATTGAGTTTGTATGCTTGCTCAGTAGCCATCTTAAGCTGGCTAACGTTAGCCACTAGCCATGCTAGCATGTAATTCAATTCCAGACCATGTGTTGGCGGTGGTGACCTACAATCCACCAATCACAGGAAGTGTGACGTGAACAAGAAGTAGATGGGGCACGTACGGCCATGGACACGGCAGGCTCTAGTGCCTTCGTGCAGTGGGCTTGTCTGTTCTCCTTTTTGTTTTGTCAACTTTTCGGGCATGTTCTCTAACATTAGCTCTCTAGTTAGCTTGCTGGCTAAGATAACTGCATATAGCTAGCATTCTTTGATAACTGGTTAGATGGCGTTATGTATTTCTAAAACTTTGGTTTACTTTGATGTAGCTATAAGCTAGTTGTTAATAGCAACTGGCTGACTCGTAGTGCTAAGGTAACGTTAGCAGCCTGGTAGGGCTAACCTTAGCAGGCTAGTAGGGTTAACGTTAGCAGGCTAGTTGGCTAGCAACCTTGCAGGTTGATTTGGTACAATAAATTGATAAAGTATTTGCTTTTAAGTTGGCTGAAAATGTATTTGAAACCAATAGTCATGAGTGCAAACAATTTGGTTTAATTTTAAGTTATACATTGTGTTAGTTTACCACCCCTTCGACCTCCTCTAAACCTTCCCTCCCCAACACCCCCTTTGATGACGCAAGTTTGAAAGGAAAACATTTATTGTGCAGCAGAAGCAGAGCTCAGTGTTCTTGTAGCCTGCATCTGCGTGACCAAGCGGTGGTCCAGCCGTCCGACATCTTTTGGCAGACAAACAAAGGCATGGGAAAGCTTGCATGACGTTGTGTGTGTGTTTGATACCTTCTGTTGTGCCACCCTATGTGCCATCAGGGGTTTCAGGCAGCAGATTAGCTTCAGTCGTTGCTGACAAGATGGGCATTTGGGTACTAAGCACATCCTCATCCGTACTAGCTCTCTCTGTAGTAGAAGTTGTCGAGCCAGAGCCCAGAAAGTACCACGGCCACAAATCGTCCTGTACCAGGGCTGTCGTCGGCCCTCTTCTCCCATTACATTTGGGAGAGGATTTAGTTATATTTGTATGTACTGTGTGAGCGCTCAATTTACCAGTGTCACTGTTTGATTAGAGGTCGACCCAGATGGGTGTTATTTATTGCTTTCAGTCTGACTCAGCTTTGGGGGGCTGACTGTCTAAAGTTCATTGGGGGTGTTGGGGTAGAGGATAATTATTTGAGCTGCTCTCAAATAAATAAAGCACTCTGTTGCTGCCCGCCGGCCGGCGCTGTGAGCAGGCCAGTGATATGAGGAGGTTTAGCTGGTGTCTGGGCATTGGCAGGTGGAGATTGTCACCAGGAGAACAAGGAGTTTTTCCTGACCTGGACTCAGTTTATAAGACCTAATCGTCAGTCAGTTCACTTCATAGGATGGCTCACACTTCCAGMGAATGCCCAGAACTTCCTCCTTTATCAAACTACTGTGATCGGTCATATGATGTTAGGTACTTCCCTCCGGCCTGTCTTCATCCTGTTGGATTGTATCCGAAGCCAAGGTGGTTGTATTTTCAGTCCAGTGATTGACAATGACCAGATGTACAAACCAGTCATGTCATGACAATGATCTGATGCACCAATCATGTTGGGCAGTGCAGGCTGGAAGCGGACATTACCGCTGTGTCCTGATTGGATTGTTGCCCGGTATGTGGACGCAATAGTATGACATTTGACCTTTGAGAAGTAGCTAATGGTCAGGGTCAGTACAGTGAAGGTCCAGAGCCTTTACACTGAGGGACATACTGAGATTCTGGACAACTAAAGAGGTTTCATGTGGAGGGACACACAGGTACATTATGACATAGAACTTGACAGATGGAATGTCATATTCATGATGTACAAGCAGCCAGTCTTGCATACACACATTCTATCTCTCCCTCGCTCTCACACCCCCTCTTTAACAGTCTGGGCCTGAAAGCGCAGTGTCAGAGTGCGCAGTATTTGTGTCTCAGCTGTGCCTGTCCCTCAGTGCCAGCGAGCCGGCTGTGCCGGGAGAGAGGAGCATGAGTGTCCGCAGTGACCTGACCTGGCCCAGACACAGTGGGCGCCACGAGGGCATGAGCTTAGCTTCCCCTGCCACACTCCCTTGCCCTCGCTGGGTCTGCACCCTGCACGAGGTCAGCTCAGAGACAGTTCTAGAAGAAGATTTAGCTTTTGGAACTTTCTATAGACAGTGGTGCCTTCTCTTGTGACCACTGACAATGGACAAGATCAGTCAGGAAAGTAGTCTGGCTGTCGTCAGCGTGACAGAAGGAAAAGTGTTCTATTTACTGTTGTTCTAAACACTGAAGTAACTTGTTGGCAGCATTGTGAATGAGTTGCTGTCTTCAAAGTACAAGGTGATCTTACCATTCACAGAGGGAGCTCTAACGGTACTGCATTACCTGCCTGTTACCTGGCTCTGTCAGGTGTGCCTGTATGAGAGCTTGGAGATCCTGACCGGACAGTGGAGAGATGACGGTGGTCCTCCTTGCCCGTGTTGTGGCGGTGAGTGTGTTAATGTGTGTTGTTAGTGTTGTTAGTGTGTCAGTGTACCAGCCAGGCATCCACAGTGTCATTGCCTGAATGGGAGCATACAGACCTGCCTCTTTACCTCCACTCCATCCCTTCCTTCCATCATTCCATAGCCCCCCCCCCGCCTTTTGCTCTGTGTCCAACTTTGGCTTGGTGGCACCACTGCTACCGTTACCCTAACAGGGTATAAGAGGGGTCGACAGGGCCAGGGAGGGGGAAGGGACGGTGGGTTCAGCTGTTGGCCTTACACACCCCACCCCATTTCATTCCTGTTCCTTGGAGACAGGGAGTGGGCTAGTCTGTTGCTATGGTGACACCCTGATTGGCAGCTGTATTTGGTCAGCTGTAGAGGGGTGGGGTGGGATGGGATATCTCATGGTCCATGCACGGTTAATTGCTGCAAATGATTACTTCAGACACCCCTGTCTGTATATATTTAACTCAGTCTGATTTGACACTTGCATAAGTGAGGATGAATTCTACCCTGTGCAGTACACCTGTGTGTCTGTCTATAGATGGCTGTGTGCCCTTACCTACTATTTGTGTTGTGGTGGTGTTTCGCTTCACACTAGTTAAATACGTTAAAGGGTAGGAAGCATGAGTTTTTACTCACCAATGTAACACAGTGTGGTCAAAGACATAGTAACTTAGTTGGAGTCATGGTTACCTACAAGTACAAACATAGTTATGTTTTTGGGTTATTACGTATTTATTACCTTATTCCTGGATAGCTTCTAAACTACCCAGAATGCACTATTTCTCAGTCATTTTGAGGATCTATGCTGTGCTACTGAGTTTGTATGCTTGCGCAGTAGCTATCTTAAACTGGCTAATGTTAGCCAGTAGACATGCTAGCACCTAATTCAATTCCAGACCATGTGTTGGCGGTGGTGACCTACAATCCACCAATCACAGGAAGTATGATGTAAACAAGAAGTAGATGGGGCATGTACGGCAATGGACACGGCAGGCTCTAGTGCCTTCGTGCAGTGGGCTTGTCTGTTCTCCTTTTTGTTTTTGTCAACTTTAAGGCATGTTCTCTAACGTTAGCTGTCTAGTTAGCTTGCTGGATAAGATAACTGCAAATAGCTAACATTCTTTGATAACTGGTTAGATGGCGTTATGTGTTTATAAAACTTTGGTTTACTTTAATGTAGCTATAAGCCAGTTGTTAATAGCAACTGGCTGACTCGTAGTGCTAAGATAACGTTAGCAGCCTGGTAGGGCTAACTTTAGCAGGCTAGTAGGGCTAACGTTAGCAGGCTAGTTGGTTAGCAACCTTGCAGGTTGATTTGTAACAATACAATACATTCATGAAGTATTTGCTTTGCTTCTAAGTTGTCTGAAAATGTAATTGAATGCAATAGTCATGAGTGCAAACAATTTGGTTTAATTTTAAGTTATACATTGTGTTAGTTTACCACCCCTTCGACCTCCTCTCAACCTCCCCAACACCCCCTTTGATGATGCAAGCTTGAAAGGAAAACATGTTATTGTGCAGCAGAAGCAGAGCTCAGTGTGCTTGTAGCCTGTACCTGCAGCCCCAGCCATCCCACATCTCCTGGCAGACAACCCCCACCACACTCTGCACCCCTCCTCCCCCGGCCTCTCCCCTGCTGCGCATCACTCACAGTATCCACGCTGACACAGCCACTTCCATCACGGAAAGCACATAAAACATTTAGCAAGCAAACTCTCCCCTGCTTCTCTCGCTCTCTCTCTGACTCTCTCCTCCTCCTCTCTCTGTCTTTCTCTTGTTCTTTCATAAGTAAAATAGGCAGTTTGCGAGGCTGTATGTAAGTTCACACCTCAGTGGTGAGTTGTGACTCTTCCCTCTCTGCTTCCTCCACCTGAAGAATCAGACTGACCTCCTGTTGGCAGGCAGGACTAGATGGATAGCTGCTGCCTCTACAGGAGCTGACATGCCCAGGCTGCTGCCCACCAAAGGAGCTTGGTCACACTGAGATCGATTAGAGCTGGTCAGTCTAATTAGTTAGTCCAGAGCTGAGGAGAACCTGCAGCCGTCCTAAGATGTGAACAAGCCCTTCTCAAAGGGGGATGAGAACCTAAGGTCCTTTGGGTCACATTTGAAACTTGTTGGTTAAGGGAGTGGTTTAGATGCTGTAAGTTGCTACGTTTTTGGCAACGATGCCAAACATGCCCACCTGACCCGAGAGGCATGGGAAAGCTTGCACAACTTTGTGTGTGTTTGATACCTCCTGTTGTGCCATCAGGGGTTTCAGGCAGCAGATTAGCTTCAGTCGTTGCTGACAAGATGGGCATTTGGATTGGCCAGCAGGAAGAGAAACATAATATAAAAAACAATACATCAAGCGTTGGGTACTAAGCTCATCCTCATCCATACCAGCTCTCTCTCTCTGTAGTAGAAGTTGTCGAGCCAGAGCCCAGAAAGTACCACGGCCACAAATCGTCCTGTACCAGGGCTGTCGTCGGCCCTCCTCTCCCATTACATTTGGGAGAGGATTTAGTTATATTTGTATGTACTGTGTGAGCGCTCAATTTAACAGTGTCACTGTTTGATGAAAGAGGTCGACCCAGATGGTTGTTATTTATAGCTTTCAGTCTGACTCAGCTTTGGGGGGCTGACTGTCTAAAGTTCATTGGGGGCATAGCGGGGGTGTTGGGGTAGAGGGGTCGGTACGAGGGGGTGACCAGGTATGGGGAAGCTGGCATGGAAACTCTAGTTTGATGACACTGAGAAATTACACCTCATTGGGACTTTTGAGTCATGTACCTGTTACTTGAAGCAGTAGAGGATTTATCATTGTCTTTTATGTAGTGTTCTGTTTGACACTGTGGCTGGTCTTCAGAGACCTTTTGGGTGGCTGCATGTTGGACCCCTCCTCCCTCTCAACTGGCCTCCACTGCTATACCCAAACACAGACGCCTCCACTCAAGGGACGCACTTAGGTTTCTGTGGATCACTGGGGCGTGTGGGGTGGGACATCACTCCCGCTCCTGTTCTGATGAATAATCTTGTTTCCTCCTCCTCCACTTTGACTCACACTGCCAGACACAGGGATGACATCTCTCACTTCCTGAGAATCCTACCAGCCCCCCTTCCCCCCTCCGCTCCTTGCTGCTAGACGTGTTATGCACAGTCAGTGTGTGGGTGGTCAAGAGGAAATGAGGAAGAGTATTGGCTGCTCTCAAATAAATAAAGCACTCTGTTGCTGCCCGCCAGCTGGCGCTGTGAGCAGGCCAGTGATATGAGGAGGTTTAGCTGGTGTCTGGGCATTGGCAGGTGGAGATTGTCACCAGGAGAACAAGGAGTTTTTCCTGACCTGGACTCAGTTTATAAGACCTAATCGTCAGTCAGTTCACTTCATAGGATGGCTCACACTTCCAGTGAATGCCCAGAACTTCCTCCTTTATCAAACTACTGTGATCGGTCATATGATGTTAGGTACTTCCCTCCGGCCTGTCTTCATCCTGTTGGATTGTATCCGAAGCCAAGGTGGTTGTATTTTCAGTCCAGTGATTGACAATGACCAGATGTACAAACCAGTCATGTCATGACAATGATCTGATGCACCAATCATGTTGGGCAGTGCAGGCTGGAAGCGGACATTACCGCTGTGTCCTGATTGGATTGTTGCCCGGCATGTGGAAGCAAGAGTATGACATTTGACTTTTGAGAAGTAGCTAATGGTCAGGGTCAGTACAGTGAAGGTCCAGAGCCTTTACACTGAGGGACATACTGAGATTCTGGACAACTAAAGAGGTTTCATGTGGAGGGACACACAGGTACATTATGACATAGAACTTGACAGATGGAATGTCATATTCATGATGTACAAGCAGCCAGTCTTGCATACACACATTCTATCTCTCCCTCGCTCTCACACCCCCTCTTTAACAGTCTGGGCCTGAAAGCGCAGTGTCAGAGTGCGCAGTATTTGTGTCTCAGCTGTGCCTGTCCCTCAGTGCCAGCGAGCCGGCTGTGCCGGGAGAGAGGAGCATGAGTGTCCGCAGTGACCTGACCTGGCCCAGACACAGTGGGCGCCACGAGGGCATGAGCTTAGCTTCCCCTGCCACACTCCCTTGCCCTCGCTGGGTCTGCACCCTGCACGAGGTCAGCTCAGAGACAGTTCTAGGAAGAAGATTTAGCTTTTGAAACTTTCTATGACCTTTACCTACACTCTATCCCTTCCTTCCATCATTCCCTATCCCCCCCCCCCCCAACTTTTGCCCTGTGTCCAACTTTGGCTTGGTGGCACCACTACTCCCGTTACCCTAACAGGGTATAAGAGGGGCCGACACGGACAGGGGCGGGGGGAGGGACGGTGAATTCAGCTGTTGGCCTTACATCTCCCCCACACCATTTCCTTCCTGTTCCTTAGAGACAGATAGTGGGCTGGTCTGTTGCTATGGTGACACACTGATTGGCAGCTGTTTTGGTCAGCTGTAGAGGGGTGTGGTGGGATACCTCATGGTCCATGCACGGTTAATTGCTGCAAATGATTACTTCAGACACCCCTGTCTGTATATATTTAACTCAGTCTGATTTGACACTTGCATAAGTGAGGATGAATTRTACCCTGTGCAGTACACCTGTGTGTCTGTCTATAGATGGCTGTGTGCCCTTACCTACTATATTTTATTAATATCCAGCCCCATTAGAGACAACATTTGTGTGAGTGCTTTGGCCGGTTGGGTGAGAGAGACTGGGGGAGAGAGAAAGAGGTAACAGGCAGAGAGAAATAGAGGAGGAAGAGGGAGGGTGAGAGCGGCATTGTGGGAAGGGTTGCTGATACAGCACAAGCTACCAGGTTTATTTATAGAGACCTCTCTGCCCAGCCCTTGGATACTAGCAGCCAATGAGCAGCCAGAGAGGAAGGGGGTGTCACACTCAGGAAGTTCTCAATGTGTTCACTTCAGCATTTAAAGGCACAGTGTGACATTTCTCAGTGCTCGGCAGATAGCCCTCATAACTATCGTCATATCCCTCCCAACTGAGGCCAGGGCAGAACAAGGCCTCTCATAACAACAGCAGTTTCCATGCGTTATGAAATTTCTCTTCTGTTTTTTGTAGACCGGTTTTCTACCTCTTTGCAATTCTGATTCCAGTGCATCTACAGTCATTACTGTAGCATAAAACCACAACATTGCAGGTGCAGCTGTTGACCATTTTAGTTGACCATTTTAAAGCTGGGTTGTATTGTTAACCTCTCACAATGCATGMCCAATGCTGATGGAGATTTATTAAACAGTCTTTGCTGTAGAACGTTGTCGTATTGATCTGAAAGGCTGATTAACTGTAGCCCTGTAAGCCTTTGATACAGGTCTGTGTGAGTGCGGTTACATGCACACAATAATGCAATTTATTGTGGATAGTCAGATTAATATAATAGTTTGATTAAAACGTTTACATGCTTTGCAAGAAGAAGGATTTCCCTAATAATACTGTTTATATGGACACATCTGAGATCAGGCTACCTGAAAATAAATGTTCTACCACAGCGAGCATATTTCATTCTGAATTCGGACAAAGTTTGTATGTGAAAACGACTTCTAAAACGCATATATTGTTGTTCCAAACACACTTCACTCGGGCTACAGAGGGAGGCTCGCCCTGCTGGTGCTAGCACATGTGCAGATCAAAGACACCGCTGGAATGTCGGTGTTCACATGTCCTAATAATGAAAAAGATTGCTCAGAAAATGATCTGCCTACTGACATAATCAGTTTAATATTGAATTATTAGTGTACATATAAACATACTGTGTGTGTTTTTAAGTTTTATTAGTGGTAGTATGTACAGGATACACATGGCATACACTGTTCAACGAAGTGCTTACTTGCAGGTTCCTTCTCGACAATGCAACAACAATAAGAAATATGATAAATATTTGTGTCTGTGTTTCTTTCTTTCTCTCTGTATCTGTGCCGAGACAGAAAGCAGTTTGAGATGAGTCACYTATGTAATGTTTCCTCCTTCCCTCTCAGCCCACTCCTGATGCCGGTGTTGGGACTCATCCTATCATTGGATGGAATGCGTGCAGTCACCCCTCAGGACTGATGGTGCTCAGATGTGCTGTTTTGCACTTTGTTTAAACTACGGCCATTGACCGGCGGGCTATTTCAAGTTGTAATGTGTCGTTGATAAATTTCACCCCCGTTATTTCTCACTTTAAAAGCCAGTGATAAAAGCATTGGCTGTGAAATATCTCAATTTCATTAACCCCTTTTCATATGATTTTTTTCTGCACTTTACTGGAGATGTGCAATTAATCTGTTGGTTTTGCAGGACACTAGCACAGTGGTTGAGATTTTCATCAGCAACTTAGGACATTGCACTGTAAGATGTGTTGAAAGAGTTTGCACTAAAAGTAACCAAACCGTTGAACAGGACATGCTGTTGGTACTGTTCAGTAGTGTAAGGTCATTGGAGCCCCATGTCCTCTGTTCAATCTTCCTCACATCTGGAGGGAAGAACAGAGTTGGGGACGGACAGACTGTATAAGTTAAGGGACATCATTTCCCCGTCTTGACATTTGACCGGCAGCATTTTTAATTTACCGGACATTTGAGAGATTTACCAGAACCATATGCATTGGATGCATAACCTGATCAGGGAGTCCACCCACAGTCCTCAGAATGACAGAAATCACATCTTAAATTATGGTAATTCATATTAACAGAACATGGAATTCGAGGATGCAACGATGTGCGTCCTTCTTACTGAATTCTGACGTGCACTTTGAAGATGTTAGAATAACTGCACGTTTACTTTTCCTCAGCCAACAAGAAGAGTAACAAACAGCAACATCACTAGCCTGTCAATCTACTATCCCCATAGTGGAAAAGTTTACTGGTCAGCTTGTCGAGAAAGAAATAGCCCATTCCAAACAGACTCTGGGACAGTTGTGGAACGATATATCTCAAATTCATACAACCAGTAGGCCTAGGCAACATGAAAATGAGTCTGATGCAACCGATCAGAACGTTTAGCTTAAAATGTTGATAAAATATTATTTCACATTATAAGCGCAGCAAAGCACACATGGTTGTAGGTTACGCGCGAATGTTCGTTCCATAATGCAATTCGCGGGAAAGACAGTTAGCAAAAGCGTAAAGCACATACGACTGGTTTCATGTGACAGAGATGGAAAAATCTGTTCGAAATTTAAGAAAGAGGGAAATGTAATATGCAACAACTAGCACGGGTTGCTAATATGACTAGTATTGTGCCTTTGGCTACTGGACAATGAAAGAAAAGTTGATTTAAAATAAATCCTTCGAACATGGTCTAATTTTGGCTAGGCTTTTTTGAGGCAAGGTAAGACATGCCTCATAGGTAGTAAAACGTTCATGTTTCAAACAATTAAGTATATGTTTTGAAAATGCGTACTGCCTCCAGCTCATTGCAAAGTGGTGTGACACGCTGATGAAGCCTGCTTTTCGTTGCCTATGCATTTTCTGTTTGAGCTGCTGTAGCAGCAGTTCTCGCGCTGTCTGACAGATTCTCCCCTCTGTATCTGTACGTGTGTGATAAATATGATACATAACCAATGTACTGTATACGCGCCAATTTAATTCCACTAAATTATGCAAATTAACCTAATAGACCGATAAGCATGACCAGTCAAATGTATTTCCATCGACTGGTATTTCCATCAATGAATAGGCTAAAAAGCATTAGTTTTCAATGTTTTGGCCGGCGCCAAATTTTATTCACCAGCTTTTCTTTTTTTTTATTGGCTAAAAGCCGTCTATTACAGGCTAACGGAAACCCTGGTCTGAACTTAAATTTGATTTAAACTTTAACTTAGAACAACCAGGATGAACATCTTGTCGTAAACCTTCTACCATCCACAACTAGGTCAAAGCGTGGTCTGACTCCTTATATGTTTAATGCCAGTGGAATGAGTTTCCAGCCTGGTTTGCTGAGCCACTGGCGGATGTTTTTTGTTTTTGTACAAGCGACCAGCCCCCCTCTAGCTAAGTGAGTGAGTTCAAAATTCTGCAGAGGCCAAGGTTTACCCAGGAGCCAGCGGTCCAAACTGCTGTGTCTTGGCTTTGGTGGAAATCAGGCTTGAGCGTGCGGCACTGTCAACCCCACACTGGACTGCTCTTACCAAGCCTGCTGTGTTCCAGCCATGATTTTAGCTCGACTGCAGTCAAACTGCAGGCAAAGCAAAGTCTCAAGACTGCAGAGAATCTCAGTCAAGTTGAACCTGGGATTCTGACAGAAAAACAAGTCTGGTGGAACTTAATGACAAAGCAAAGCAGCACACTAAACAGTGACTCGTCATTTTTTTGTAGGATGATGCAACAGTCTTGTCACACAGTGGTTTGTCCCATTGAAGCTTTAACCCACATTGTCCATCTTTGCTAGCTCCCTTGATAGAATCAGAAGATTTTAGTGCTCACAGCATTCAGCAACAAAAATGGTTTTGGTTAAGTTCCATCTTCTATATCTTGTGAGAAGCCACCTCTCCTTTCTCTTTTCATATAAAAGCAGGAGTTGCAGTGAAAGAGTTCTGCTTGGAAATGTCCTCCTGGTTTTGAGGTGTGACAATGTGGACTACTGACCTCCACAAAGGTCTCTTATATCTTTCTCTCTCTCACAGACTCACTCACACAGACACACACCCAGACACACCAACACACACACACACACACATACACTCACAGACACACCGGCTTTGTCAGGTTGACCTGCGCTAATGCTTTTTCTACTGAAACAGGACACCCTCTTGCATAGAGATATTTCACGCCACCATTATTTGTATGATCTTTCTGACAGTAAGCTAAATGGCCCTGTGGAGTGGTACCCTACTAAGTAGCCACCCCACCCTCTTGCTCTACATCCTTGATAGGGTGTATGTGTGTGACTTCAAAGAACAGCCAAGAAGGGTGTGTGAGAGAGCACATGTGTGCTTTTCCTCTGCAGTGCAGTGCTCGTGCCCACACCCATGGCAGTGCCAGTGTATGTATGATGAGTTAGGAAGCTTCATGTCGATGTATTGTTTCTAAAAACCTTTCCCTCTCTGTCTCGTCCTTTCTCCCCCTTCCCTCCATCTCTCCGTCTATCCTGCGAAGGTGGAAGCAGCTCAGGATGCAAGCCCCCCTCCTCTACCCTCTGCCAGCCTGCCGCCTTGGGCTTCTCCCCCGCTGAGCCAACCATGTCGAGCCAGCACAGCCACCCCTCCTTCAGCAACATCCACTCCATGGCTGAACAGCAGCAGGTACCCAGCGGCTAACGCCCTCACAGGACACTCCTCTAATGCTCTGTTTAGAATAATACTCTGTTTAGGAACATACCTTATACTGACYCTATATATACACGCACACACACCCTGATGCTATACACACACACCCTTATACTGACGCTATACACACCCACAACTCATCACGTGCACGTAGGTATTAGCATCACATACTGAATGGACATAATGAGAAGCTTACCTACCTGTCGGATTGTAATATACATCCACAACCTCAAACACGTCAGCATCACGTACAGTACCAGTCAAAAGTTTGGACACACACTCATTCAAAGGTTTTTCTTTATTTTTACTATTTTCAACATTGTAGAACAATAGTGAAAATATTAAATTATGAAATCACACATATGGAATCATGTAGTAACCAAAAATGTGTTAAACAAATCAAAATATGTTTGAGATGCTTCAAAGTAGCCACCCTTTGCTTTAATGACCGCTTTGCACACTCTTAGCATTCATTCTCTCAACCAGCTTCATGAGGAATGCTTTTCCAACAGTCTTGAAGGAGTTCCCACATATGCTGAGCACTTGTTGGCTGCTTTTCCTTCACTCTGCGGTCCAACCCATCCCAAATAATTTCAACTGGGTTGAGGTTGGGTGATTGTGGAGGCCAGGTCATCTGATGCAGCACTCCATCACTCTCCTTCTTGGTCAAATAGCCCTTAAACAGCCAGGAGGTGTGTTTTGGGTCATTGTCCTGTTGAAAAACAAATGATAGTCCCCCTAAGTGCAAACCAGATGGGATGGCGTATCGCTGCAGAATGCTGTGGTAGACATGCTGGTTAATGGTGCCTTGAATTCTAAATAAATCATCAACAGTGTTACCAGCAAAGCACCATCACACTACCTCCTCCATGCTTCATGGTGGGAACCACACATGTGGAGATCATCCTTTCACCTACTCTGCGTCTCACAAAGACACGGCGGTTGGAACCAAAAATCTCAAATTTGGACTCATCAGACCAAATTTGACCTTCATGTCTTAACCTCTCTTGGATACGTGAGACGTTAGCGTCCCACCACTTCAACAGCCAGTGAAACTGCTGTGCGCCAAATTCAAATACAGAAATACTCATTATAAAAATTCAGAAAACAAAACATTTCACATAGGTTTAAAGATTAACTTCTTGTGAATCCAACCACGGTGTCAGATTTAAAAAATGCTTTACGGNCACCACACACATCCTGATGCTATTCACACACCACACACATCCTGATGCTATTCACACACCACACACATCCTGATGCTATTCACACACCACACACACCCTGATGCTATTCACACACACACAACCTGGCGCTATTCACACACACCCTTATACTGACGCTATACACACCCACAACTCATCACGTGAACGTAGGTATTAGCATCACATACTGAATGGACATAATGATAGGCTACCTACCTGTTGGATTGTACTATACATCCACAACCTCAAACACGTCAGCATCACGTACAGTACCAGTCAAAATCTTGGACACACCTACTCATTCAAGGGTTTTTCTTTATTTTTACTATTGCAGAATAATAGTGAAGACATCAAACTATGAAATAACACATATGGAATCATGTAGTAAAGAAAAAGGATTAAACAAATCAAAATATATTTGAGATTCTTCAAAGTAGCCACCCTTTGCTTTAATGACAGCTTTGCACACTTGGCATTCTCTCAACCAGCTTAATGAGGATTGCTGAGCACTTGTTGGCTTCTTTTCCTTCACTCTGCGGTCCAACTCATCCCAAACAATCTCAATTGGGTTCAGGTCAGATGATTGTGGAGGCCAGGTAATCTGATGCAGCACCTTCACTCTCCTTCTTGGTCAAATAACCCTTACGCAGCCAGGAGGTGAGTTTTGGGTCATTGTCCTGTTGAAAAACAAATGATAGTCCCACTAAGTGCAAACCAGATGGGATGGCGTATCGCTGAAGAATGCTGTGGTAGACATGCTGGTTAAGTGTGCCTTGAATTCTAAATAAATCACCAACAGTGTCACCAGCAAAGCACCATCACACCACCTCCTCCATGCTTCACTGGCGGAACCACACATGCAGAGGTCATCCGTTCATCTACTCTGCGTCTCACAAAGACACGGCGGTTGGAACAAAAAATCTCAAATTTGGACTCATCAGACCAAAGGACAGATTTCCACTGGTCTAATGTCCATTGCTTGTGTTTCTTGGCCCAAGCAAAGTTCTTCTTATTGGGGTCCTTTAGTAGTGGTTTCTTTTAGAGGTCGACCGATTAATCGGAATGGCTGATTAATCGGAATGGCTGATTTCAAGTTTTCATAACAATCGGAAATCGATATTCTTGGGTGCCGATTTGTTGTTTTTTTACACTTTTATTTCATCTTTATTTAACTAGGCAAGTCAGTTAAGAACACATTCTTATTTTCAATGACGGCCTAGGACAGATTTTTAATCTTGTCAGCTCGAGGGATCCAATCTTGCAACCTTACAGTTAACTAGTCCAATGCTTCTAACACCTGATTACATTGCACTCCACGAGGAGCCTGCCTGTTACGCGAATGCAGTAAGCTAAGGTAAATTGCTAGCTAGCATTAAACTTATCTTATGAAAAACAATCAATCAATGACTGTCATTGCTCCAATGTGTACTTAACCATAAACATCAACGCCTTTCTTAAAATCAATACACAAGTATATACACGGCTCAAAAAATTAAAGGGAACACTAAAATAACACATCCTAGATCTGAATGAATGAAACATTCTTATTAAATACTTTTTTCTTTACATAGTTGAATGTGCTGACTACAAAATCACACAAAAATTATCAATGGAAATCAAATTTATCAACCCATGGAGGTCTGGATTTGGAGTCACACTCAAAATTAAAGTGGAAAACCACACTACAGGCTGATCC
>NC_036845.1:2766840-2800477 GCF_002910315.2 Salvelinus sp. IW2-2015
GTGGTCACCACCTGCAGAACCACTCCTTTATTGGGGGTGTCTTGCTAATTGCCTATAATTTCCACCTGTTGTCTATTCCATTTGCACAACAGCATGTGAAATTTATTGTCATTCAGTGTTGCTTCCTGAGTGGACAGTTTGATTTCACAGAAGTGTGATTGACTTGGAGTTACATTGTGTTGTTTAAGTGTTCCCTTTATTTTTTTGAGCAGTGTATATATATATATAAAACATTTTTGTTGTTGTTATTAATCGGCCGATTAATCGGTATCGGCTTTTTTTGTCCTCCAATAATCGGTATTCGACCATGAAGGCCTGATTCACGCAGTTTTTGAGATGTGTCTGTTACTTGAACTCCGTGTAGCATTTATTTGGGCTGCAATCGGAGGCTGGTAACTCTAATGAACTTATCCTCTGCAGCAGAGGTAACTCTGGGTCTTCCTTTCCTGTGGCGGTACTCATGGGAGACAGTTTCATCATAGCGCTTGATGGTTTTTGCGACTGCACTTGAAGAAACTTTGAATTTCTTTAAATGTTCCACATTGACTGACCTTCATGTCTTAAAGTAATGATGGACTGTTGTTTCTCTTTGCTTATTTGAGCTGTTCTTGCCATGATATGGACTTGGTATTTTACCAAATAGGGCTATCTTCTGTATACCACCCCTACCATGTCACAACACAACTGATTGGCTCAAACACATTAAAGAAGGAAAGAAATTCCACAAATTAACTTTCAATTAACAGATGTGCCTTATTAAAATGCATTCCATGTGACTACCTCATGAAGCTGGTTGAGAGAATGCCAAGAGTGTGCAAAGGGTGGTTACTCTGAAGAATCTCAAATATAAAATATATTTTGATTTGCTGAACACTTTTTTTGGTTACATGATTCCGTATGTGTTATTTCATAGTTCTGATGTCTACACCATTATTCTACAATGTAAAAAATAGTCAAAATAAAGAATAACCCTTGAATGAGTGGGTGTTCTAAAAATTTGACTGGTACTGTACTCTATTGACAAGCAACTACAACCACCATCACTGATAGATTGTTCTGTGGCTAGGCAACACTGTTGCCTGTATACATAGGTTAACTCAAACATGCAGTTATTTCATTGGAAATTACTCCTTCCACTCACATTGTATAGTGACCTTTATTTACTTTAGTTCTTTTAACCGCTAGTTAGAATACTGCAGGGATGTCTTGGACAGTTTTGGGGCTCCCCTCACCACCTGTCCCTTCCAGGTGCTGTCTGATGCGACCATACTGCAGAGGAGGATCCCCCCAAGTTTTAGAGATCCCGCCAGCGCCCCGCTGAGAAAACTCTCTGTCGATCTGATCAAGACTTACAAGCACATCAATGAGGTGAGTGGAGTGTGTATGTCAGCCAGCCATCAGGTCCAACAGGACTCTGCTGCTGCAGGAGTCATAATCTCCAGGAAACATCACCTCACAGCTCACCTGCTGGGATCCGGCCCTCGAGGGTCCAATCCGGCTCTGGGATGGTTTGAGTAAAATAAAAATGCTTTTTTTTGGGAGGGGGGGGTTGCTTTCAATATACTTTCAATATACTTTTAAATGACTAAAACAAAATCAAAACTGTTTAGAAATGATAATGGATTTATTACATTCATATAGTTTCTTGACTGTCCAGCTCACTTAGCACCAAAATCAAAACTAGCAAGTCAGGGAACAACAGACATTTTTTTGCAAATATTGATGGCGAGGAAGTATAACCAATTTTCGGTGCCACCCTCCGGACCTCGTTGAAGACCGAATGAGGCCTCCAGGGCAAAATTTGTTTTACACCCCCGGTATAAACATTAGATTCTGGTTGCTTTCCCAAATGTCCCTGGTTTTCCAGAAATCCCAGTTGGAAAGTTACCAGAGTTTTGCAACCCTAGGTATATGTAACTGCATTAGCATAAACTGATGTACAAGTGAAGGATATCAGTTTTATCATTGGTTTGGTCTTCCGAGATCTATCCAAACAGTAGTGTGGCAAAATTAGAAATATCAGTGACTTACCCCTCTTTCTCTTTTCCCGCCCTTCCCTTCCTCTCTTCATCTCCTTTCCTCCGTGTCCAGGTGTACTACACGAAGAAGAAGCGGCGTGCTCAGCAGGTGCCCCCGGAGGACTCGAGCACTAAGAAYGAGCGGAAGGTGTACAACGATGGCTACGATGACGACAACTACGACTACATCGTCAAGAACGGGGAGAAGTGGCTGGACCGCTACGAGATTGACTCGCTCATCGGCAAGGGCTCCTTCGGGCAGGTCAGTGGACATGGGGGAGAGAGTTTAGAGAGTTTACAGTTTAGAGAGAGTATAGGGTAGGGGGGAGGATAGGTCATGGAGGTATACATAGCGTCGGGTGAGGTAGGGGATCGATGCACTTTAGTCAGGTTGTGTGATAGTGACATTAGGTCTGAAGTGGGGAGGAGGGGGGGATAGTAGGTCAGGGAGTCAGGGGAGGAGAGGTCAGGGTTAGGTCAGAGATAGGAGCGGGAGGATATAGGACAGAGGTGTAGGATGGGATAGATCGGGTGTGCGGGGAGGATTAGATACAGGTGTGGGTGGAGGATAGGTCAGGGGTAGGGGTGCGAGGATAAGGCTCAGGTGAGTATCGTAGGGGAGGGAGATAGGTTCAGGGGGTAGGGGAGGGAGGATAGTCGGGATGGGGAGGGGGAGGGAGGATAGGTCAGGGGCGGTAGGAGGAGAGGATAGGTCAGGGGTAGGAGGGTGGAGGACTAGGTCAGGTGGAGTGAGGAGGGGGGGAGAAGAGGGACTAGGTCAGGGGTAGGAGGGGGAGGATAGGTCAGGGGTAGAGGGGGAGGATAGGTCAGGGTATGGAGGGGAGGTAGGATATAGGTTCAGGGGGGTGGCGAGGGATATGTCAGGGGGGAGGAGGGAGAAAGAAGAGATGGAAGGAAAAGAGAGAGAGAACACTTCCAAAGTTTAAGGTGAAGAGTTGCATGGGGTGAATGAAGTATGTCTACAGGCGTGAGGAGAATAAACGGGTCATTGCTCTTGTGGGCCAGAAGAAGAGGAGAGGGATAATGACTGTATTTTGTTTGGTGAAGAGCTTTGCCTTGGCCCTACCACCTGCATATACTACAAACAACATGGCCGCCTGTCTGACCTGTGACCTTTTCCATCCCGCAGGTGGTGAAAGCCTATGACCACCACGAGCAGGAGTGGGTGGCCATCAAGATCATCAAGAACAGAAAGCCTTCTTGAACCAGGCCCAGATAGAGCTGCGACTGCTGGAGCTCATGAACAAACATGACACCGAGATGAAGTACTACATAGGTGAGGACACACACACACACTCTGCTTTAAGCCCCCACTTATGATCTAACACTATTGCATTGTATACCATCTACTAAAATGAATTCATACTGTGCCTCTTTGACGTCACATGCAACCTGCTCCACATTTAACGTCTCAATTGAAATATAGACCAATGCCCTACTTCTCATATCCCTATGTATAAATATCATGCTACATACATATCAATCCAGTAGCCTTCGCAATGATAAACCTGTCACAGAATCACCTCTACCTCACTAAGCTCCTATAGCGCTGAGCGAGGTGATTGACACACAATAATATAAAAATAGATGGCATTTATATGGCCGAGCTGTTTCCATGTGGTCAAAGCACCTTGCTCTCCACTCCAAGGGCACACTGTCACTCTGGAAGTCACCTCAACCACTACCCATGTAGAGCAGTGCACCCAGATAGGTTACTGCAGTATACCGCTTCCCCTACTAACCTCCCTCCTCTTCCCTCCTCTCCGCCTCTAGTCCACCTGAAGAGGCACTTCATGTTCCGGAACCACCTGTGCCTGGTGTTCGAGCTACTCTCCTACAACCTGTACGACCTCCTGCGCAACACCAACTTCCGCGGCGTCTCTCTCAACCTGACCAGGAAGTTTGCCCAGCAGCTGTGCACGGCGCTGCTGTTCCTGGCCACGCCCGAGCTCAGCATCATCCACTGCGACCTCAAGCCCGAGAACATCCTGCTGTGCAACCCCAAGCGCAGCGCCATCAAGATCGTGGACTTCGGCAGCTCCTGTCAACTAGGCCAGAGGGTGAGGAGACTAGCTGACTAACCAAGCACAGAGATATAGAAGACCCTAATGAACCCAATGCATGTGCTGGGTGGGGGTCAGGGGGGGCGGGGGGGGGGGTGAGGAGAGAACACCATTGGGTTAGGAGAGAGGGAGAAGCAAGGGGAGGAAGGACTACACCTTACCAAGCACATCAATATACACAGTCCACTCCTGGAATCAGTGCATTGCAGTTCACCACTCCCAATGGATCCTATGTGAATTGTTCTGGGTATCTGCATGCTGCTGTGTATTATATTTAAGATCGACCTAAACCAATGCATACATCAGCAGTCGAKTGTGGTTTATATAGTAGGCCCTTAATGCACGCTATATACCCTCTAGATGCTGGGGGGGAGGTTGGGTAGAGAAGAAAATTGGGGCAGGGAGAGAGGAGGGAGCTGTTGGGGGGGATAGAGAGAGAGATGCCGGGGAAGGGAGGAAATGGTAGAGGTAGAATGAATAAGAGACAGCATTTTGTACACCAGATAAATGTTCATTGTATATTAACCTTTTCTGAAACATTGTATTATTTGTCTGCTAATGCCTCTGGATATCTCAGGAAGAGAGAGAAGAGAAGGGTGGGGTAGACGGATGGATGGATGGATGGATGGATGAGGGAGAGAATAGCCCAGATGATGATTTCGTCTCTCCGTTTCAAAAGAGAATGAGCTCAGTTTTCTGCAGAGGGTAAATAGACATGGAGAGGGAAGCTATGGAGGGAGGACGTTGCCAGGTTGAATAGGAACTGGCATTCACAGCACGTCTTTGAGGACTCTTGGGAAGATGAGGAAATGGGCCTCACTACAGTGCTCAAGTATAGAATCCCAGCGGCTCTGCTGCACCCAGTTTAGATATTTCTACTCAGCTTGGCCTGCCCCCGTGTGGACGAACGGTGTCACTGCACCACTTCCACCATTCTGTCTCCCTCCACCAGTGAGTGTGCTCTAATTTAGATTAGAAATGTTATTAAAGGGACACAGCTCTGTTCTTCTGTAACCAACATACTGGAGCTAATACCTCTATCTTTTGTCATCACATTTTCTCCCCTCGTCTTTCTATCTCGCTCTCTTCTTTGGTAATATATTTTATTTCTTTACCTCACCCCTACCTGTCCATCCCTCCTCTGTCTTCTCTCCCTTTCTCCCTACCTTCTTCTCTCCCTCTCTACCTCTTTTTGTTTCTTATATCACCTCATTCTGTCCCTCCGTCTTCTCCTCCACCACAGATCTACCAGTACATCCAGAGTCGGTTCTACAGATCTCCGGAGGTGTTACTGGGCATGCCCTACGACCTGGCCATTGACATGTGGTCCCTGGGCTGCATCCTGGTGGAGATGCACACGGGAGAACCCCTCTTCAGCGGCTCCAACGAGGTAGGCTGTGAGAACACACACAGRATTGGGTGTCGATGCKGAATTTGCCCCTGACCTGTCCTGTTGTTTCTRTCTCTCCAGGTGGATCAGATGAATAAGATAGTGGAGGTACTGGGGGTCCCTCCCAACCACATGCTGGATCAGGCTCCCAAAGCACGGAAGTACTTTGACAAGCTGTCCGACGGTCTGTGGACTGTCAAGAAGAACAAGGACATAAAGAAGGTACTTTACCCCTCGGCCTCCGTGAGTAAAACTCTGCTCTTACTTAATCTTCTCATCTCATCTCCGAACCACATCCCTCCTGTCACTCACAACGCAGTAGGTTCAAGTTCCCCTGTCACCCCACAGATCTTGAATCAGATTACCTTGCTCTTACCCCCAAACCTAAACTTAACTGCTAGGGGGATTGAAAGATATTTGACCCAAGTGTCAGTGGTTAGAGGCAACTTCTCAACAAACCTCTTACTTGTATTAACCATTCACCCGTAGATGGAGAAAGAGAGATGGGTAGAAAACCGAGGTGGAGAAGGAAGGGGTGGAGGGTTAGCTTGATATTGGAAAGTAGTTTGTGCAAAAGAGGTATTTTCTCCCTTTTCTCATTTCTAACCTAAACTCCCACTCTTAGGAAGGAGATCTGAGTCCTCAGCATCTTCCTCCAGTCATCATCATCTAAACCGTAAACTCCTCGTCATATAGCTTTCTCTAATTGTCTAAAAAGGTCCTTATCGTTCCATTATTCTGTGTGTATCAGAAGCATTACATAGCCCTTAATAAGATAGAGGGATGAGATGAAGGAGCAGTGGAGGCAGGTGAAAGGTAGAGGTTGAACAAAGGGAGAGGCCTGGGTTACGTTGGAGGTGAGAGAAAGAGGGGGAGAAAAGTTTGGATCAGATGTTAATTKACTTTGTCCAAAAGGGATTGGAGATGGTGGGGGATCAGCCATCTCACCCCAGAGGCAGGCACACCTGGGTGGGTGTGTGAGCACGGGTTTACACCTATGGGTGTTGCCATGAATTTTCACTAGACGATTAGGGGTTAAGTGAATGATATAGTGCAGGATAAGACAACTTATTGTTAGTTTTAGGACTAGGAGCTGATGGTCTTTAGAAGGGAGACCATGTAAGGATACATGTTGGAGGTCTCATTCATTCCAGCTTCTCATCACTGGCTTGGTGTTATGTAAATAAAGTAGACCGAATAGTAAGTCTATCCATTCATAATATGCATTCTACTGACCATCAACCATTTCACCGTCATAACAACATGCATGCTTGCATGTGTGAAATTCAACCATAATAATAACTAAAAGTCACTAAAACTGCCTCGAAGAAAATGAGAATTCAACAGTGTTTCTCTGCACCTCCCCACATCCATATTCTCTGTTCTCCCCCTTCTCTCTCTCACTCTATCCCCCTCTTCAGGAGTACAAGCCTCCTGCGACGCGGCGGCTCCATGAGATCRTGGGGGTGGAGACCGGGGGTCCTGGCGGGAGGCGGGGCGGAGAGCAGGGGCACGCTCCCTGCGACTACCTGAAGTTCAAGGACCTGATCCTGCGCATGCTGGACTACGACCCCAAGACGCGCATCACYCCCTTCTACGCGCTGCAGCACAACTTCTTCAAGAAGACGACGGACGAGGGCACCAACACCAGCAGCTCCACCTCCACCAGCCCGGCCATGGACCACAGCCACTCCACCTCCACCACCAGCTCCGTCTCCAGCTCCGGTACGGGACACAGCAGTTAGTATACAGTATACCCTTACCATAAGCCACAGTCACAGTCCACTGCATGGGGAAACATCTAGCAGAAACCACTGCAGAGGTCAAACCTCAATAGAGAACTAAGCATTGGCAGCCAAATTTGATCCCATATTACCACTGCAGTGTTTCCCCCCAGATAATTCTCTCCTATGTTTGTGAAAAACACCAAGATTTCCTTAGATTGAGAGCTATTGAAAGTCCATTGAAGCCATGTTGGTTAGTACCGTAAAGGATCTTGTCTGGGAGATCCCTCCCACCTACATAGTCTTCGGGGGAACACTGCAGTCTACTGCGTCATAGTGATGGTTGTTCAATGTTACATCTCAGCCAGCCCCTACAGCCCCTCACTCTCTGCAACAGCTACACAGTCTCCATAGAAACAAGCTCCTAGTRACTTCAGCCGCAGCTCAGTCCCTACAGCCTGCAGCACACCGTCACCATAGCAACAGCTCAGCCTCAGCGGCCTCTCCTCTGCCACAGCTACAGCTCCCATTCACCATGGCAACAGCTAGTCACCTTAGCTACAGCACCATGTTCAGCAGCTCAGCAACAGGTTATGTTCCCAGCAGTGATGGACTGTCAGTATGTTGACGTAACACAACTATTGTGTATTCTGACTGACCGAGTGTCTCCTCCCCTACTCCGTCTCCTCCCCTACTCCCTCTGTCCAGGTGGATCTAGCGGTTCTTCCAATGACAACCGGAATTACCGGTATAGTAACCGGTACTACAACAGTGCAGTTACTCACTCAGACTATGAGATGCAGAGTCCACAGGTGAGCGGTTTAAATCTGACCTCACTCTGATGTCTCAGATCTCATCACATGGAACAACATGTTCTTCCTCTATACCAGCTGGAACTGACATTTGTATGATGTACTGTAGATTCTGCATTCTCTGTTTCTAACGATGACCTCTCTTCCTCCCCCCCGCTGCCAAGGCTCCATCTCAGCAGCAGCTACGCCTCTGGCCGGGTGGAGAGGGGGGCATGGGTCCCCTGTCCAACAGCGGCAGTAGCGTTGGCGACCCCCCATATCCCCAGCTGCTGCTGCACAAGCCGGCGGCCACGCAGCACTCGCGCCACTTCCTGGGAGGCYGCGGCGTCGGGGGCATGATGGAACCACACCACCCGCACCCCATCTACGGCGGTCACCACGGCAACGGGCGGGGCCTGCGGCAGACTGGGCAGGGGAACCAGCCCCAGGGCCAGGCTTCACAGGGCCAGCCCCTGATGCCCATCTCCTCCCCACAGATGCCGGACAGCATCGAGCTCAGCCTCACACACCACCACCATCTGGGTCAGTCTTCCATCATGCCGCCCCCATCCAGCTTGGACTCCAGCCAGTACGGCTCCTCCAACCTCCACCTGGGCCTCTCTGCCTTTCGGACTAGGACGGTCATGGCCCCCCAGCCGCCCCCCGCCGGCTCCCAGCAACAGTTGGCCCAGCCCCCAGCCTCTCAGGACAGCTTGGTCGCTGCCTCCGGGCTTGGATACATCCCCCCATGCTACCCGGGCAGTAACAACAATAACAACCCTCCCCAGGGTAGTGTGGTCGGGGGCGGGATGCTCACCGGGGGGCCCCCACCCAGGGGAGTAGGGGGCGGCGGGGGGAGGCCGGACTCTGAGGAGTCCACCATGATGGGTGTGTGCGGCAGTGGAGGCGGTGGTGGTCAGAACGCGGCCAACTCTTGATAAATCTTGAACAAATTCCAAAAGCCATACAATTTTAACAACGACAACATTACAATTTCAACACGCATACATATACATTATACACACTTGAGTTTGAAACAAATACGGCCACACATACAGAGACAAACTTATGAAATATCAAAGGAATTTAGTTTTGTTTTGCATGGGAGAAGGTCGAGGGAGAGTAAGAGAGGCTTTGAAACCATTTTTATCCTTTTTTCAGTTTCTTTGTTTTTCTTTTGTTGAAGGAAAGAAACGGGGCTCAGTAGTTGGAATGGAAAGTTTCAGATAAGTTTGTTTTATTGTTATTAATATTATATTATTTGATTTTATGTGATTTAAGGAAAGGTTTGCAGCGAGATTTTTGTTGTTTGGGTTGTATTTTGGAATGAAGACCGCAAAAGTAAATGAATGGTTTGAAAAGTGGTAATTGTTGGTTAAGAAGCGGGAGGCACGAGAGAATACCCTTATGCTATTTTTAACATCTTTTTTATTTTCTTTGTTTTTGTTTAGTTTTTCTAAAGTCTAGGTTTAATTGTACATGTTTTATTTATTAAACATCACTACATGAGGAGGGTAAGCGGGGAGATCGGAAGAGCGCTAAATTGAGAGGTGGTTTATTTATTCATTTTAATTTATACAGGGTTTTTTTCTTTGTTTTTTGCTGATGGACAGAAAACACTTGTGCATACACAGAGAAACAAACAAACTAGGGTCTTTTTAGTTTGTTTTTCAGTTCAGTATATCTCACCCCCGAAACACACACACACACTTTTGTTACATTTTTTTTTATGTTTCCAATCTTCTATCGCTTGACACTGGCTTATATATCTGAAACTATGAAACAGATCATAGAAATAAAATGAAGCAAATGACAAAAACCGTAGTCACCACACAGTGAGAAACTATACGATGAGGAGGCTGAAACATTTGACGAAGTGAGAGGCTTTCAAGAGGAGAGGGGGAGCAGAACTTCTTCACAAAAGGAGGAAGTGATTCAAGAACGAAAAACAACAAAACATTTTGCCACAAGGAAAACCAAAATGCTTCCCTGTTGTTTAAAAAAAAAAAATGTCTGCCTTCTACTTCAACATCTAACCATCTAACCAGACTCTTTCACCCTCTTTCTCTGTCTTTCTTTCTGTCTTTTCTTATTCACTTTTGTTTTGGACCATAAACTACAGAAATGTAACACACATTTTGGGTTGGAGTAACTGGATATGCTAAGCCAAATCTTGCTCGCTCTCTCTGTCTCGCTCTCTTCTCCTCTGCCCCATTTTTCTGTTGGAAGGAGGGGGGAGGGGGGCAATATATAGCAGGAGGGAGGAGTACATACTAATGAGGGGACACTTTCATGCCCTCCTTACCCCTACAGCCCCAGTGACTGACTTCTCTGGCCTCTTTTCTTTCTCCTGTCTTTTTTCTCCCCTTCCCTCCCTCCTTCACGACACTCTGTGAGTGCTGTTTGCCATCAAGTCAAAAAAAAAGTGAACTACTTCTCTCTCGGCTGCTATCTACACTTTCAACCATGTTCGGATTGCTGCTAAAGAAAACAGACAGACAGATAAATAAATAAAAATGAAACTTTTTAACCCTCCTGCTTCAGAAAAAATGGAAAAATAAACCACTGCATCTCATGTATTTATTACTATTTAACAAGAAAAAGAAAAGGTAAAAATTAACCTGTTTTCTGTTTTTTGTTTGGTTGCCTTCCTGCTGGTGAAAGTTGGGCATTGACTAAATGTAACAGTTAAAGGTGTTATTAAAACACTCTTAGTTTAAGTCAGCCACTGGGCGGGGCCTGAATGGGGAACCTGGGTAAGAATAAAGTTGGATATATAAGAATAAAGAGTATACTTTTGCACACAAAGGTCAAATGCAAATCACAGCTTTCAGTCGACAGACCCTCATCTGAGCAATGTGCATACAGTAGCAGGCCTACCACAAAGACAAACTGTTGATGTGGCAAGCTAAATGATCACTGACATGGCATAATAAATCTGAGATTTGCGTTTGACCTCAAGTTATTTCATTCTTTTTGTTGTTGTACCTGAGTGTAACTGGTGTTGGTTGGGTGTGGTGGGGATGATGTCTGTGAAGAACCACAAAGTTGGTGTTGCTACTAATGAACTTATTAGGAATCAGTCGCGTCATTTGGATAGTCTTGCACTCTCGTGACAATATTTTATTGTTGCCAATATACAGTAGCAGGCAGCTCTGAGTTAAGTGTAAACATAGTATTATAGCTAGATACAATGATTGGTGTTTTACTATCAAATGGGTACACAGTGTCTCCACTGTATTTGAACCAGTGTCTTCCTGGAGGTAACGATTGATGAACACGTGCTACTGGAAGTGTTAAAGACAGGTTATTGTTACCCTGAAGACCTACTCTATGCCCCTAGCTGTATCTTTGGTCGCAGCTTACGTTAGCACAATCCTCCGTTTATCTATTCCATTGTCAATGGTAAATGCTGTTTAGTTCAAAATGTTGTCTGTGGGGTCACCTATACCATAGAACGACATGCAATTAGAACCAATTTAGGACCGTTTGACTCATGTTCATCAACACATTTGCGCTCTTCCTAGTTGAGAGTTATTGAATATGAATATAACAGGTGAAGGCCAAGTGTTGTATTCACACAAGTCACTGAGTAAAATTGAGAGCACAGTTTATACTGGCATCTGGTGGAAAGATAAGAGAATTACATACTCAAAAGTTTACATTGTAACAACATTGTAGGCTATGCATAATACGTTTTCATATATCATTGCGAATATAATGAAGTGAATCATTAATTGATCATCTACGCCCAGTAGCCTACATGCAATGAACGTCGCCGTGTGTGCCAAGTGCGTAATTGTTGCGCCAAAACCAGGTGAGCGCAATTATCAAGAGCCTACATGATTAATCTTTGAATGGTCACTAGTTTGCTAACAACAGTGTGTCCACGAGGCGCTCTGGACAACGGAGTTTTTTTTTTTTGCGGCTTTGGTCACGTTGAACATGGCACAAGTTGCGTGGATGATTTGTCTATTTGTATGGATTTTTTCTGCCTTTCCATTCACACAAGTATCAGCAGAAGCTGATTTTAACGTTGACAGATGGGGTGGTCAAGAGCATCAAGACTACCAATTTGCGGAGCGGCACCTCCCTGGCAATGTACCAGTGCGTGAGGTGATCAGGCCTCAGATAGTGGAAGACGATGCCATCGGTGCCCCTCGGTCAGAACCACCATACTACTTCCTTCCCATGTTCCAGCACTCTGCGGTTCCCGTCGTCGATAGGGACTTGTTCAGACCAGTCGCCGGGAAAATACGTTTCCCCAGTATCTTGACCAACCTCTTGCTTCCGCTACAAAATAGTCCAGAGCGCAACCACTTCTCTCCCGTGCGTAATCCGCGTGGAGTGGAGGTGTGGTGCGGGTACAACAAGATATCCGTGCGCATCAACAGAGGTCAGCTCAGGTTTAGGTGTCTGGCCTCCATGCTCTTCCTGGGCACTTGCCCCGTCACCCGGGTCACCCCACTTTTCTTTTACTTCCATTATGACCTGAATAACTGTGGCAGTACTCAAACGGTAAGATGTGTTGGGATACATTTTGCCCTCTCTATCCATTTGGAGCACACTCTTAAACTGACCCTAAAATATGTACTCTTTATTCTGTTAATGACTTCCAGACCATGAATGGCCAGCTGGTGTACTCCAGCTCACTTCGCTTTTCTCCAGAACCACAAGGGCCAGTGATAAGAGCCATACCTCTCAACCTCCCCATTCAGTGCATTTATAACCGGTACAGTGCCCAATAGACTAGTCTACAGCAGGCATTTATACTTCAGTCTTACTACTCTGTGAATGAGTGTTTTTTGCCGTTTACCATCCATTTCCTTAACAGATTCCACTACTCCTACAAAGTTGGCTATGTACCTGAGGT
The DNA here is from genome assembly GCF_002910315.2 of Salvelinus sp. IW2-2015. Classification (NCBI taxonomy): domain Eukaryota; kingdom Metazoa; phylum Chordata; class Actinopteri; order Salmoniformes; family Salmonidae; genus Salvelinus; species Salvelinus sp. IW2-2015. The sequence continues at coordinate 2,779,721 of NC_036845.1, forward strand.
GCATGACCGCACTCTCTTGAAGAGTATGAATGGCAAACACATGTTTAGGCTCACTGCATGCAATGGTAAGTAAACATGTCCCATTACAAGAGTTGGCAAGATGATTTAAGGTGCAGAGAATGAGGGGGAAATATTTTTCTCCAAATCTAGAGCGATGGGTACAATTGTCGTCAGAAGAGAGCTACATGCTTGGGGAGCCAATGTACTTCAAAGCCTACGCAGCTTTTGTCCCCAAAGATGAGAGTGTGTTTGTTGATTCCTGCTTTGTTACGACATCCAAGGACCCAAATACCACACCCCGCCATGAAGTAATTCACAACTTTGGGTAATCAAACACTTAAGTTCTCACACACTGCTGTAGCTATAGCATTTGTATCTATTCTAGTGGTGGGTATATCCACGTGTATGTGTTTTTAGATGTATGGTGGACAGCAAGCGGAAAGGCAGTCAGTCCCAGTTCTTCTCCAGAGAGTCAAATGACCTGCGCTTCACTGTGGATGCTTTCCTGTTCCCCCAAATCACTGCCAAGGTTAGGCTATATCCTTTTATGGAACACAAATGTTTCCACAACGGTAGCGAATAGTGATTTATATAATCCGTACTCTGTTCCACAGCGTCTCTACCTGCACTGTATTATGACTGTCATGAAATCCACTTCAAAGCAGAGCGCCAAATCCTGCACGTACAATAACACAGTGGGAAGGTAAACTGTCTTTTTAGAGTCTCAACAGTAACCTCGACCAATCTGATCTATTTCTATATCCAGTGGTGGGAAAAGTACCCAATTGTCATACTTGATTAAATGTAAAGATACCTTAATACTCAAGTAAAAGTGAGTCACCCAGTAAAATACTACTTGAGTAAGTATTTTATTTTAAATATACTTAAGTATCAAAAGTAAATGCTAAATCTTTTCAAATTCCCTGTATTATGCCAACCAGACAGCACTATTTTATTTATTTATGGATAGCCAGTGGCACACTGACATACTTTACAAACAAAGCATTTGTGTTTAGTAAGCCTGCAAGATCAGAGACAGTAGTGATGACCGTGAGTTCTCTTGATAAGTCTGTGAATTGGAACATTTTCTGTCCTGTTAAGCACTCGAAATGTAATGAGTACTTTTGGGTGTCAGGGAACATGTATGGGAGTAAAAAGTGCTTTTTCTTTCGGAATATCTGTAGTAAAATAAAAAGTTGTCAATATAAATAGTAAAGTACAGATATCCCCAAAAAGTTGTACTTAAAAGTATTTTTACTTATACCACTGTCGATCAATCATCGCCCAAGAATTACTTCACAAGTTACATATACGGTGGTCATGATCAGTGTGTAGGACACTGATAATAATGAAATCATTAAGTCATTTAGTTGTCATGCATTGTTTTTTGCACTGGTTAAGTAGAGGTTTATTCACTAGAAACCAAACGGAAGCTAACGAAACAGGGAGTGACCTACCTGAATTTGTCCAATAGAAACTCTCGTTTTGGTTGCAAAAGTGTTTACTCCAAACTGAAAAATCTCCATTGCAAAACGTTTTGGACTAATGATTACACCCCTGGTTGTTATGTCTTGTTAGGTGGGAGGAGCTGTATGGCCCTCACTCTGTGTGCTCCTGCTGTGATTCTGTCTGTGACGTGTCAGAGTTTTGTAAGTATACAACACAGTTAATGCTGGACCACCTTCATCAAAGATGAATTAGTCAATATAATGTATGCTGATCTGTAACCTGTGGTTCTGCCTGATGTAACCAGGGCCAGCCTTGAAGTATCCTTCAGTGAAAAGCCTGATCACCAGTGAACCCTGGAGAGTGTTGGAGGACAGGGAGAAGAGTTTACCCATTCAGGCTGAGAGACAGCCAGACAGTGAGGAAAGGGTGGAGGAGACCTTGGCAGTCACTTATAAAGAGGAGGAGAAGGTGAAGTTTAAAAGTTTGGCAGTCACTCCTTGGGAGGAGGACAAAAACATGTCAGTCGCTGTTATGAATAAAGTAGAGGGGGTGCAGGAAGGGATAGTTAAAGGAGTGAGAGAGGGGGTGGTAGCCAGAAAAGAAGGGGGTGTGGAGGAGCCGATTGGGGACAAACGGGCTGAGGAGGAGGTGATTGAGGTGGAGGCTGAAGAGAATGGCACAGACAAAGTGACAGCAAGTGTAACTTTGGAACATGTACCTGAGGAGGAGATACCTGAGGGTAAAGAGGTGGAGGTAAAGATTGGCAATATTCCTGAGGAGAATACTGTGATGGTTAAGGAGGTAGCTCAGTGGAACATGTCAAGTGAGTTGAGTGTTGTCACCACAAATGCTAAGGTGTCAAAGAAAGTTAAAGAGCAGGTTGCTGGGATAGAAGGGTCAAAGGTTGAGAGAGTGGCGGTTGGACAGATGCCTTTGGTGGACGAAGCAGCAGCGTTTCTGCAGGGGTACATGGAGCCTGCCGAGTGGAGAGAAGATTACCAAGGACCAGCCCTAGAGGAGGAGCTGGGGAGGTTTTGGAAACCATCCACAAAGGTTAGTTTTCATATAGTCTAGTCAATGTTTCAATGCCGCCTACTTGAGTTTTAATGTCAGTTTCAGTTGCAATCATTTCAAGTGTTTGTCATACCAGCCATTTTAAAATTGACCTATTTCTTCTTTTCAGGACAAGCTTGCTGTGCTGGAAACTTCTGTCCCTATTGGAACATTGACATAAATTAACTTAAATATTTGATAAGAATTACATTTAAGTGTCCTTGTATGATTGAATATTAAATTACCCTTGTTATAAGCAATGAACAAAGCTCTGAATGTTTTCATGGTAGCTGCACATTTGAGGGATGATTTATTTTTGTGTGGGTGTACAGTGGCTTGCGAAAGTATTCAACCCTTGGCATTTTTTCGATTTTGTTGCCTTACAACCTGGAATTAAAATTAGATTTTTTTGGGGGGGGGGGTTTGCTTCATTTGATTTACACAACATGCCTACCCCTTTGAAGATGCAAAATATTTGTGAAACAAACAAGAAATAAGACTAAACAGGAAACTTGAGCTTGCATAACTATTCACCATCCCAAAGTCAATACTTTGTAGAGCTACCTTTTGCAGCAATTCCAGCTGCAAGTCTCTTGGGGTATGTCTCTATAAGCTTGGCACACCTAGCCACTAGGACTTTTGCCCATTCTTCAAGGCAAAACTGCTCCAGCACCTTCAAGTTGGATGGGGTTCCGCTGGTGTACAGCAATCTTTAAGTCATACCACAGATTCTCAATTGGATTGAGGTCTGGGCTGTGACTAGGCCATTCTGAGACATTTAAATGTTTCCCCTTAAACCACTCAAGTGTTGCTTTAGCAGTWTGATTAAGGTCATTGTCCTGCTGYAKGGTGAACCTCCGTCCCAGTCTCAAATCTCTGGAAGACAAACAGGTATCCCTCAAGAATTTCCCTGTATTTAGCACCATCCATCATTCCTTAAATTCTGACCAGTTTCCCAGTCCCTGCCGATGAGAAAACATACCCACAGCGTGATGCTGCCACCACCATGCTTCACTGTGGGGATGGTGTTCTCGGGGTGATGAGAGGTGTTGGGTTTGCGCCAGACATAGTGTTTTCCTTGATGGCCAAAAACCTCAATTTTAATCTCATCTGACCAGAGTACCTTCTTCCATATGGTTGAGGAGTCTCTCACATGCCTTTTTGTGAACACCAAATATGTGTGCTTATTTTCTTCTTTAGGCAATGGCTTTTTTTCTGGCCACTCTTCCGTAAAGCCCAGTTCTGTGGAGTGTACGGCTTAAAGTGGTCCTATGGACAGATACTCCAATCTCCGCTGTGGAGCTTTGCAGCTCCTTCAGGGTAATCTTTGGTCTCTTTGTTGCCTCAGATTAATGCCTTCCTTATCTGCTCCGTGAGTTTTGGCAGATTTGTTGTGGTGCCATATTCTTTCCATTTGTTTATAATGGATTTAATGGTGCTCTGTGGGATGTTCAAAGTTTCTGATATTTTTTTATAACCCAACCCTGATCTGTACTCCTCCACAACTTCGTCCCTGACCTGTTTGGAGAGCTCATTGGTCTTTGTGGTGGTGTTGCAGACTCTGGGGCCTTTCAGAACAGGTGTGTATGTATAGAGATCACGTGACTGATCATGTGACACTTAGATTGCACACAGGTGGACTTTATTAAATAATTATGTGACTTCTGAAGGTAATTGGTTGCACCAGATCTTATTTAGGGGCTTCATAGCAAGAGGGGTGAATACATATACACGCACCACTTTTCTGTATTTTTATTTTTTTATTATTTTGTAACAAGCGATTTTTAAAAATTTCACTTTACCAATTTTGACTGTTTTGTGTATGTCCATTACATGAAATCCAAATAAAAATCCATTTAAATTACAGGTTGTAATGCAACAAAATAGGAAAAATGCCAAGGGGGATTAATACTTTTGCAAGGCACTGTATATTGAAGATTTAAACAGAATGCCATAACTATTTTACACACAAGAATGCAGAACTAGGGTTGCAAAGCCACTGGTAATTTTTTTGTAATTTTGGTAATTAACATGTAATCTATGGTAATGTTGGTCATTTTATACTTGAATAACTTTTTAAAATACATTCATAGTATTTTTTTAAGTGTATATTTGGGTCCATATTGTCCATGAGTTTCTGGTGGATAGACTTTATGGTTAATGAGAAAATAGCCTAATTAATGAAAAAATCTGAACAATGGCATTATTTTCAATAAACTCTGCAAACTTGATTTTCTTTCACAACTGCTACCAGTTGGGTGCGAAATCATTAACAGAGATACGTTTGTAAAAAGAATAAAGGATATTTAATGCTGAAATCCTCATATTAAACACCAATGGTATTCACTAAGTTAAATGGTTTATGTTGAGAAATGTTTTACAGCTTGTCATTCTATTTAAATTTTAAAATCATGTTATCTGATTCATTTATCGATTTACATGAGATAGACACCTGTGATAATCTGAAGTACCCAAAAAGGCCACTAGACGTCCTGTGATAAAATTCCAAAGAAACTTGAAATTACCCAAATTCTGGTAGTTTACTGGTAAACTTTGAATGTTCCCAGTAATATACCCTCCCATTGAAATTGTATTGGTCCCATCTAGCATTTGGAGCTAGAAACAGAGCTGCCATGTCTATCGGAGCCACCTTGGTCACTACATGCAACCCTAGGCAGGACTGATGTAAAACTCTGTTTCAAGCTATAATGTGGGGATGGCAACAAGTGGTGCATGAACAGTGCTTTCAGATGCAAATTATGTTGAGCATATGTAAATGGGATATTACAGTGTTGGAGAACTTGCTCTCACACACACACACACACTTTACTCTTTCAGCATAGTTGGCCTACTTCTCCAATAGAAATCCGAGATGACGCTTGTAGGCAATGTCATGGCGAAGTGGGCTAGCTAAGCTCATGTACAGAAACTCGTCATCAGGTCTTATTCGATCACACCGACAGCGTATTTGCTTAAAATGGTACGCAGCGTCATCTGGATATTTGTGCAACAAAAGTTCAACATTCACCTTCTACCATTTCTGTCAAGCCGTCTACGCATACAGTTTGACTCATACGTTCGATAAATCCAACATATGCACCACACAGAACGCCCTGCAAATGCCTCTGCAATGCAATGCTGCAAGGCAAACGCAGCGTTCCATTGGAAATTAATGTAATTCTGGTGTACCAAAATGCAAACGCAGTCGGTGTGATCGAGGTGTAACTGTCGTCTTGCGCTGAACTGCACATGTGCAGGCCGTCAAGTCAAATGCACTCCTTAGATATGTTGTTTTTGACGAAAAAGAAAATCTTGTCACTTTCATGAGGTTGGCGTAATAACATGTTCAACTACTTAAGACATTGGTTCAGAAAATTAACTAAGGAAGAATTTTTCACTTCTCATTGACTTCTCAAACACCAAACCCCATCCTGGTCTGCTCTGTCTGTTTCGCAAGCATTCCCGTAAGTCTCACAATGATGTGCCTCTGGGTCTAAAAACTGATTGAAAATCAGGAGGCTGGTGGGAGGATCTATAGAGGGACGGGCTCATTGTGAAATACATTGAACAAAGTCCAACGTTGTTTCCATGTTCGAAACCGTTCCATTTATTCCCAGTGGTGTGTATTCATGGATGCAAAGGGAAGCCAGGTTTCCCCCCAAAATTCCCCAAATCTCACCGGAGAAAGCATCCGAGCGAGTTAAACAGCGCTGTCTGTCTCTGTATGTATAGGCCATCTATCTGATGCTGTCTGGTCCAAAAGAGTATGAAATTGATGCCGCCAGTAGCATTGAATGCAAGGCAAGCCTTTTGTATAAAATAATAGCCAATCAGTGTAGATCAACTGTGAGTGGTCCTGGCGCACACATAAAAAGTGTCAAGGGAAGCCAGTTTGGATTTGGCTTCACTCCAATCACATTGCATCGAGAGCAAACATTGACAGAAACTCGTTGTGCATCTCATTGTATTGTTGTCCTCTGATGGCTAGCTAGCTATCTAAAATGGTCCCTTTCCTAAATTAGCCATGGATGATAGGGATTTGGACTTGTGGTTTTAATTTATTCTCCGTACTGGCCAGTGATTATAATGGCGATTCTGATCCAACCATAAATTCATACATTGTGCCCCTGGCCAGAGAGGATGGAAGTTCAATGTGTAGCTAGTTGTAGAAGGCTAATGTTAACTAGCTAACATTGCCCATGAAAGGAAATTAGGCTAGCAAGCAAGCATTTTAGCCAGGTAGTCAAGGACAACAAAAAATGAAAGCGTGTACTGTATGACAGAGTGATAGACCGTTTCGTCAACATGAGAGGAGGATGGCATTGGCGTTTCTCTACAAGTAGGGTGAGCCAACATGCTTTTCAATTTGCACGAACGCGCATGGCCACATCATATTTAGCTTATGTTGATTGGACTACATTGTTTTTGGTATCTTTTAGCTGTCACTGTATTAGACTAAGCATAGGTGATTTGATAATGTTGAAGATGAAAAGGTGCTGGAATAGTGGAGGCAGCTCATGTTTCCTTTGCGACTTGCGGTAACTCACCATAGTTCTAAATCAATAGTTGTTTAGTGGTCCTAAAATGTCAGAAACAGTAACTTGCTTGACCATGCTGTAGGTCATGTAATTGATTGTTACATGCAATATGCTTTGTGGACTTCACCAGACAGAGGTTGAGACAGAGGTTGCTTTCTGGTTTTGTGATGAAACAAAGGTATGGTTGAATTTATTCTGCCACTGTGTCTTCTTAGTGTCTCGGCCTTAGGCATATATATCACAGTCGCAAGGCATATGAACTAACAGGTTATAGAGCAAACAATGCAATTATCACAACACAGGTTGTAATATGGCTTTTTATTCTGTCTTGGCTTCCCCAGTGATTTTACCCATGCACCGCTACTGTTTATTCTATTCCATCCATTAATGTGCCCGTCCTCCTATAGCTCCTCCCACCAGCCTCTTCTGGTGGAAATGTCTAAGTATTTTGTGTGTGAAAGACCTGACAGATATTTTCATAAACCTCAAGACATGTTTCCATAATAGCCTGACCATGGATAGGTGGATGTGGTTATCCAGGTATCTGGGGCATGGAACACAAACAAGGAAGTAACGCAACATGTAAAACAGAGTGAAAGATGATCGGTATCAGTCACCTCAGTAGATGGAGAGCATTTCAGCCTCTGCTCTAACAACTCACTCTTACTTAGAAACCTACAATGTTGTTTCTTGTGGTGATGGTGTCATTTCACCTGATGAAACAAAGTGACACATGCTCCTCTTTACCACAACTCAGCCTGGATGGAGACTACATTCTGGGAGGACTATTCCAGCTGCATGAGAAGTATGGAGTGACTGGTACAGCGACTGACACTGAAAACAGAAAACCTGAGGTGCTTCAATGTCACAGGTAAGGCAAAGTCTGCTTTCACCACTGGGGGGAAAAAACAATACTGTAAATGTCAAACTATTTTTGTTGCACACATGGACAGTAAAACTATGCAACCTTTTATTCTACATCCCAGGTTAAAATTTTCCTCAGCAAGCTACCAGCAGATTCAAGTCATGAGGTTTGCTATTGAAGAGATCAACAACTCCACATTGCTGTTGCCTGGTGTCAGCCTGGGCTATGAGATTTTCGACTACTGCTCTGACTTGCTCAGTTATGGGGCTGCTCTGGAATTTCTGACCCAAAAGGGAAGAGGAGCCATCCCCGTGTGGAACGGTACAAACTACAGACCTAAAGTAATCTCAGTCACTGGCCCGTTTGGAAGCAGCCAAACCATCAGTGTCACCCCTCTGTACATGCCTGAGATGATTCCAATGGTAAATAGTATTTTATGGCACAATATAACCTCATGATGGTGCTATTTATTCAGTAGCTCCCTTGTGTTTGTACTCTTCGTGAATGGTTCTGTAGAACACTGCAATGTAAATGTACCTGTACTGTAATGCTTGTTCAAATATGACAATCCTTGTTCTCACAAAAGCATTATTGTTTTGTGTTTTACTTCCACAGGTGACTCATGGGGCATCAAGTGTCCAACTGAGCTACAAAAACAGATTTCCCTCCTTTTACCGAACCATTCCCAGTGACAAATATCAGGTGGAGTCTATAGTTCGTATACTCCGACAGTTAAACCGGAACTGAGTGGCTTTCATCGGTGGTGATAATGACTACAGCAGAGACGCCTTGGCAGTTTTTCAGGATGAGATTAGACCAGCTAACATCTGTTTGGCGTACCAAGACACCATTCCCCAAAACCAATCCTTAATAGGGCGTCTATTCAACAACATAGCCATGTTCAATGTCCAGGTTATTSTAGTCTTTGCCAATGTGGAGTTTGTCATTCCTTTCATCCAAAAGGCCATAGATCTCAGAGTGAAGGAGAAGATATGGATCGCTAGTGAGACATGGTCCATGAACCAAGAGTTGATCAAGAAGAGTCAGATTGAGAGGATAGGGACGGTCTTKGGTGTCACTGTACAGAGGCACAAGGACCTGAGAGGATTTGATGAGTTCATTAACAACACAGTAAAATCCAGACATGAGYATGCATGCACTGACATGGACTTGAAGGAAAGATGTGGTCAGATTTGCTCTGACTGCAACTCCACCAGTGCCCAGACAATTATTGGAGAGGACCCGACATACAGCTTTGTCATCTACTCTGCAGTGTATGCTGTGGCTCATGCACTCCACAATGCTTTGCGGTTTGGGACACGGAACTGTGCCAACTCAGAAATCATTGCTTATCCTTACATGGTAACTGAGCTGCATCTCCTTCAACATGAAGCCTTATGGTCAACCACATCACCAAAAATATGGTTAACAATATGGTTAATAATTGACGCCATCTTTTATTTGACCATTTTGTCTTGCATTCCCAGGTCACAGAGGCACTAAAACAGGTCAAATTCAAATTGGACAATCAAAGTATAGAGTTTGATGAGAACGGGGACCCACCGGCTCATTACGACATTGTACACTGGGACTGCAAAAATAAAACATGTTCTAATGTGGACATTGGCTCATACCTTACCAACCCCACACCAAGCTTCCATATTAATGAAACTCTCATACATTGGTTTGAGGGCACAAAGGTTAGTACTACATTCTTCAAAAGCATGCAAGTATACATTATACACCATCAAAACACTGCGTGGTATTCAAATTAGTGATKACTGATGCTGGTCTTTTCCACAGTGATATTTTAAGCTGTTCCTACTTCTTGCAGGCTCCAGTTCTGCAGTGTTCTAGTGAGTGTAAATCTGGCTCCAGAAGAGTTCAAACTGGCTTCCACACCTGCTGTTTTGACTGTGAGATCTGCTCTGATGGAAAGCACATCAACCACACAGGTACTGAGCAACATGACTTTGTTTTTGCCTGGAGTTTTTCCTTGACAGGTCAATCGGTCAGAAAGAACACCTGGCACCATTTATTACCTATGAATCACATGACAAAAATTGTTATCTGTACACATATTAGAATCTGTCACCCAGACTTTCTCTTCCCTTCCTCTCCCAACAGCCGATCCCTACAGCTGCATAGCATGCCAAAAGGATGAGTGGGCCAGGATTGGCAGTACCTCATGCACTAAGCGTTCTATAGAGTATCTGCATTCTGATGCTCCGTTGGCCATTTTTCTGATGTTCCAGGCCAGCTCCATCATCCTCATCTCAATGGCCATCTTGGTTCTGTTCCTTTGTAAGAATGACACCCCTGTGGTAAAGTCAGCCGGTGGGAGGCTCTGCTTCCTCATGTTGTGTTGCTTGTCCATGTCCTCCATCAGTGTCTTCTTCCACATCGGCAAACCCACAGAGGCCATCTGCACCTTACGCAATTCTGTGTTTGTAGTCTTCTATCTGGCCTGCCTGTCCTGTCTTGCTGTTCGCTCCTTCCAGATTGTCTGTATCTTCAAAATGGCCGCCAAACTGCCCAAAGCGTATGATTTCTGGGTCAAGCATGGGGGTCAGTGGATCACTATTATCACAACCACTGTCATAATGCTGTTTCTGTGCATTTTGTGGATAGCCATTGAAGGACCCAAGCCCAATCAGATAACATTGTATAGCGAGGTAATTTTGGATCGCACATATGGAGTCATCCCCATCTTTTATGTGATAGTACTGTTTGCCGCTTTGCTGGGTATTGCATGCTTTAGTTTTGCCTACATGGGAACTGACCTGCCCAAAAACTACAACGAGGGTAAATCTATCACTTTCAGCTTGCTTATCTTCATCTCTTGGGTCATCTCTCTGACGGTGCACCTGTCTACCAAAGGAAAGCACACAGTCTCCGTCAATCCTTGCTCTGTGCTGTGCAGTCTGTATGGTATACTCTTTGGTTACTTCCTCCCTAAATGCAATATCATTATCATTACACCTGAGCGTAATACAGCAGCCTATTTTCAAACTGCAATCCAGAGTTACACACTTCAACCTAAATAATGTACATATGTTGAGACATATTGTTGTGTGGCACTAGAACTGCCACTATTGTGTTCTGTGATGTTTCTTTTCAGTCAATATCTATATTTTTTAATCCCATGCTGTTTCCTCCATAAAAGCATTTTAATTGTTTGCCCATTAATAAAACACTTTGTAAATTATTGTTTGTGTCGAATCAGATGACACTAGGTTAAAAACAAGTAATAGCGAGTATCAAGTGCATTTATTATCCAAAATACTTTCAAAGTTCACACTTTCACTCTACAAGAGTACAAAACTACTCTGCATTGTAGCAGGGATTCACCATATAAAAACAGGATGAACATAATGACTGAAATAAGTATTATGAAATATTATGGCATGCTCTATGAAGTGCTTAAAATAAGCTGTTGAAGTTTGACACGGCTGTACAACAAGCTGGGTGTAAACTAACAGCAACATGCCTGTAATTGTTTTCTCATCTTGTTTGGAAATTCTTTACATGAAGTTAGAGATGAGTACAGAGGCTAAGTAACACTAAAGTCCAACTGAATAACTGATTAACTCTGTGATAAACAAAATAAAGGCTGATTTAGTCCCATAGAGCCTTCCTATGGTCAGTTAGTTTCCTTGATTGGAGGCAGAGTTCAGACGTCTTTACGAGTTTTTCTGAGGGACCTTGATTGTTACCTGAGATAAAGAATAAAATATTTGCTTTGACATTAACACATTTTGTGAACATAGATACAGCTGCTTATGAGATGTTGCTGTTTATTACGTATGCAACGTGTGGCAACAGCGTTCATACATTTACGTATGTGGCCCAATGGGGCATGAACATTTTATCCTACAGTATTGTGGTGGTTATGGGGTCCTTACCGTTTTCACTTCAGTGTAGTTGTCCAGGCCATACTCTCCCAGCTCACGACCGTTACCAGAATATTTGTAGCCACCGAAGGGGGCTTGTGCTCCAAACACATTATAGCAGTTAATCCTTAGGAGAAAGAAATGGACAAACCACATACACAATTATCGTATTTTAATGGGCCAACTTCTGGACCTTTTATACTACGGAAAGAAATTGACAATTTGATGTACATAATGTAAAATAAAGTCAGCTAGAAATCAGCGTACCAGACAGTACCAGTGCGAATTCCGCTAGAGATGTAGTGGGCCTTGTCGATGTCTTTGGTGAAGACAGCAGCTGCCAGGCCGTACTTTGTGTCGTTGGCTCTCTCAACCACCTCCTCCAGAGTCTTAAACTTCAGGATCTGCATCACCGGCCCAAAGATCTGAACACAGACAAAGTGTTATAGAGGATAAATACATTTAAATAATCTAACCTAAAGAGATCTGTTCTCTGAAGAGAACATGTTACACATGTATGAGCTTGTCTGGCTACTTTCCTTAGAGCTAGAATACTTAATTGAAACAATAAAGCATTCTCCTCGCCACAGTTTCGCTAAAAAGCTAAGGGATGGAAAAAAAACACTCAAATTCATAGACAGTGCTATGGATGCAAGAACTGACCATCCGTGATATCCCATGTATAGTTTTAACCATGTTTTGAGGCTATACATTGTTTGTTTACATTTGTTGTTTACAAACACTGGAGTAAAACAAGCTTATATTGTAGGTTCTGATGGGGTATGACAGGGTATGAACTAAGCTCATGTGTCACGTTCTGACCATAGTTCTTGTGTGTTTTGCTTGTTTTAGTGTTGGTCAGGACGTGAGCTGGGTGGGCATTCTATGTTGTGTGTCTAGTTTGTCTGTTTCTATGTTTGGCCTAATATGGTTCTCAATCAGAGGCAGATGTTTTGTGTTGTCTCTGATTGGGAATCATATATAGGTGGCTTGTTTTGTGTTGGGGTTTGTGGGTGGTTGTTTCCTGTTTTTGTGTTTCTCTGCACCAGCTAGGACTGTATCGGTTTGCCACATTTGTTATTTTGTATTTGTTGTAAGTGTTCACTGTTTATCGTTAAATTAAACATGTTGAGCACTGGCTACGCTGCGTGTTGGTCCGATCCTTGCTACACCCTCTCTTCTCGTGAAGAGGAGGAAGACTGCCGTTACAGAACCACCCACCAATCTCGGACCAAGCAGCGTGGCTACGGGCAGCAGCAGCAGCAGCGGCCCATTACACAGGACTCCTGGACATGGGAGGGAATTCTGGAGGGTAAAGGACCCTGGGCTAAGGTTGGAGAATATCGCCGCTCTCATGAAGGAAGCGTGGCTGGAAGCCCGAGAAGAAACCCAAAAAAATTCTTGGGGGGCGGGCTAAAGGGGAGTGTGGCGAAGTCAGGTAGGAGACCTGCGCCAACTTCCCAGGCTTACCGTGGAAACTGAGAGTACGGGCAGACACCGTGTTATGCGGAGGAGCGCACGGTGTCTCCTGTACGTGTGCATAGCCCGGTGCGGTACATCCCAGCTCCACGTATCGGCCGGGCTAGATTGAGCATAGAGCCAGGTGTCATGAAGCCGGCTCAACATATCTGGTCTCCAGTATGTCTCCTCGGGCCGGTGTACATGGCACCAGCCTTACGCATGGTGTCCCCGGTTCGCCAGCACAGCTATTCCTCCTCCCCGCACTGGTCGGGCTACGGGGATCATTCAACCAGGTAAGGTTGGGCAGGCTCGGTGCTCAAGGGAGCCAGTACGCTTTCACGGTCCGGTATATCCGGCGCCACCTCCTCGCTCCAGCCCGGTGCCACCAGTTCCGGCACCACGCACCAAGTTTCCTGTGCGTCTCCAGAGCCCTGTACGCACTGTTCCTTCTCCCCGCACTCGCCCTGAGGTGCGTGCCCTCAGCCCGGTACCACCAGTGCCGGTACCACGCACCAGGTGTATAGTGCGCCTCGAGAGTCCAGTGTGCCCTGTTCCTGCTCCCCGCACTAGCCTTGAGGTGTCTACAAACCTGAGCCATCCGTCTGCCCAGCGCCATCTGAGCCATCCGTCTGCCCAGCGCCGTCTGAGCCGCCCGTCTGTCCCGAGCCGTCAGAGCCGCCCGTCTGTCCCGAGCCGTCAGAGCCGCCCGTCCTGTCCGGCGTCAAAGCGCCCGTCTTGTTCCCGAGCCGTCAGAGCCGCCCGTCTGTCCCGAGCCGTCAGAGCCGCCGTCTGTCCCGAGCCGTCAGAGCTGCCACTCAGTCCGGAGCTGCCACTCAGTCCGGAGCTGCCACTCAGTCCGGAGCTACCTCTCTGTCTTGAGCTACCTCTATGTCCTGAGCTACCTCTATGTCCTAAGCTACCTCTCGGTTCGGAGCTGTCTCCTCAGTCTGATGGGGCCCTTTGTGAGGGTTCCTAGGCCAAGGTCGGCGGCGAGGGTCGCCACTCAAAGGACGCTAAGGCGGGGGACAAAAACAATGGTGGAGTGGTGTCCTCGTCCAGCGCCGGAGCCGCCACCGCCGAAGAACACCATCCTAACCGTGAAGCACGGGGGTGCTTTGCTGCAGGAGGGACTGGTGCACTTCACAAAATAGATGGCATCATGAGAAAGGAACATTATGTGGATATATTGAAGCAACATCTCAAGACATCAGTCAGGAAGTTAAAGATTGGTCGCAAATGGGTCTTCCAAATGGACAATGACCCCAAGCATACTTCCAAAGTTGTGGCAAAATAGCTTAAGGACAACAAAGTCAAGGTATAGGAGTGGCCATCACAAAGCCCTGACCTCAATCCCATAGAAAATTTGTGGGCAGAACTGAAAAAGCGAGTGCGAGCAAGGAGGCCTACAAACCTAACTCAGTTACACCAGCTCTGTCATGAAGAATGGGCCAAAATTCACCCAACTTATTGTGGGAAGCTTGTGGAAGACTACCCAAAACGTTTGACCCAAGTTAATCAATTTAAAGGCAATGCTACAAAATACTAATTGAGTGTATGTAAACTTCTGACCCATTGGCAATGTGATGAAAGAAATAAAAGCTGAAATATATCATTCTCTCTACTATTATTCTGACATTTCACATTCTTAAAATAAATTGGTGATCCTAACTGACCTAAGACAGGGAATTTTTACTAGTATTAAATGTCAGGAATTGTGAAAAACTGAGTTTAAATGTATTTGGCTAAGGTGTATTTAAACTTCCGACTTCAACTGTATATAATTAATTTAAAGTTCATTAAGGTTCAAAAATGAATGTAGCAACTAAGGATTCTAGCTTCAGAATAGCCACACAAATATACTTTAGACAAGCAAAATATACTGGCTTTTCTTTCCATTTTCATGGGTATAGCCAGTAGGGGGATTCTGTCAAGGCAGCCCCAAGAGCCAAAATGGTGAATCTTGACAACCAGTTTCATGAAGAGTGAGTTGTTAATTATAAATGCCATGCTGTACCTCCTCACGGGCGATGGTCATGCCGT
The DNA here is from genome assembly GCF_002910315.2 of Salvelinus sp. IW2-2015. Classification (NCBI taxonomy): domain Eukaryota; kingdom Metazoa; phylum Chordata; class Actinopteri; order Salmoniformes; family Salmonidae; genus Salvelinus; species Salvelinus sp. IW2-2015. Next base: position 2,795,020 of record NC_036845.1, read on the forward strand.
CCTGGACATCTCCAAAGATGGTTGGTTGGATGAAGTAGCCACGGTCTGCAGCCACCCCTCCCCCGCACATCAGCTTGGCCCCCTCACTCTTACCACTGCTGATGTAGCCCAGAATCTTCTTGAACTGTTCCTCATCCACCTAGATAGGGAACCGTTTTACAGTGCTCGTAAGTGGGTGTCTTATTAATGTGTTAGGAAGAGAGCTATAAACCAAACCAGACTACAWGTYCTTGTGTATATGTATGCATGCAAGTGCGTTCTTGTAGTTGTTTTCTGATAAAGGCTCTGCATTTGGAAATGCTGGTACCACAGTTATTTCAGTACAATAGAGTGTGCAGCTCTTCTATTTTTATCCAGTGTCTTATGTTTGGGTGTGTGTCTTCAACTCCTACTCTACTCGTCTGGGCGTGTCTTCAACTCCTACTCTACTCGTCTGGCGTGTCTTCACTCCTACTCTACTCGTCTGGGCGTGTCTTCAACTCCTACTCTACTCGTCTGGGCGTGTCTCAACTCCTACTCTACTCGTCTGGGCGTGTCTTCAACTCCTACTCTACTCGTCTGGGCGTGTCTTCAACCCTACTCTACTCGTCTGGGCGTGTCTTCAACTCCTACTCTACTCGTCTGGGCGTGTCTTCAATCCTACTCTACTCGTCTGGGCGTGTCTTCAACTCCTACTCTACTCGTCTGGGGTGTCTTCAACTCCTACTCTACTCGTCTGGGTGTGTCTTCAAATCCTACTCTACTCGTCTGGGCGTGTCTTCAAATCCTACTCTACTCGTCTGGGCGTGTCTTCAACTCCTACTCTACTCGTCTGGGTGTGTCTTCAACTCCTACTCTACTCGTCTGGGTGTGTTGCACCATGCAGTATCTCTAACCTGCGGTCCCTGCTCAGTCTTCATGTTGAAGGGGTCTCCCACCACCCTGCTCTTGGCCCGCTCCACACTGCGCTCCATAAACTCATCATAGATGGTGTCCTGCACATATGTACGGGAGCCGGCACAGCAGCACTGGCCCTGGTTAAAGAACAGGGCAAAGTGGGACTGTTCCACCGCCTCCGCCACTGCAGAAAGAGAGAGAGAGAGAGAACACAGTCATACATAGCCGATATGTTTCCACTTGACGTTTTGCAGCATTGGACTCCATGAAATTGACACCTGGCCTTGGGGTGAGTAGCTGCCGGAAGTGTTGTGGAATCCAATGGGCTGCTTTAGCATTAGCAAGCCTAGCATGCTGACGAAAAAGGCAGTTTAAAAAACTAGCAGTATTTTAATCTTCTCGATTTTCCATGTCGGATAATGGGATAATTAGGAGTACTGTGACATCTTCCATCCCTGGACTGAGGTATGTTTTCTAGCCCTATCCTGCATTTGTCACTGCGGTGCAAACATTATAGCTGAGCAAAGTTTTGACTTGAAGAGGAAGGTGTATAACCTCAAGTCGAAACATATCGGCTAAGTCAGACACAGCAATCGCAATCAAACAAATAAAGACACACAGGCAAACATGCACATGCCGTAGTAGATTTCAGAGGAGGCTGGTGGGAGGTACTATAGGAGGACGGGCTCATTGTAATGCTGGAATGGAATAAACAGAACGGTATCAAACACGTCAAACATATGGAAACCACGTTTGACTCCGTTCCATTAATTCCATTAGTCATTACAATGAGCCTGTACTCCTATAACTCATCCCATCAGCCTCCTGTGGTAGATGTCCTTCGTTGTAAAAGTAGCAGCTGTCTGCTGCAATTGATACTTCATAAATAAAACGGAGACCACACTTTGCTTAAGATATTGCTGTAGCTGACTATCCAAATTAAGTGTTCCCATTTTTGACATATTTATAACTGGATGCCCATCCCAAAAGTAAAGTTGCCTTGAGCCATACTCACTGTTGGCATCAGACATGATTATGTTGGGGCTCTTTCCTCCCAGCTCCAGAGTGACCTTCTTCAGGTTGCTGGAGCCAGATGCCTGCTGGATCAGGTGACCTACCTGGACACATAGAGCATGGAGCTGCTTAGACAGCACAGGGCTCATTCTCATACACACACTAATACACCAAAACACATTGGCCATTTGAAAGCAGTGACTCAGTTCTTTGAGATGCCTGAGGTATGGGCGGTCTGTCTTACCTCAGTAGATCCTGTGAAAGCCACCTTATCCACATCCATGTGGGAGGCGATGGCAGAACCAGCAGATGGACCCATACCAGGCAGGATGTTCACCACACCTGGAGGGAAACCAACCTGAGAGGAGAGAGAGAGAGAGGAGAGAGCTTAAGAAATGTGGTAAGGAGGGTGTGTGTGTGTGTGTATTAGTGTACCAACCTCCTTGATGAGACTGGCCACATACAGGGCAGTGAGGGGGGTCTGCTCAGCCACCTTCATCACCACAGTGTTGCCTGTAGCCAGAGCTGGCCCCAGCTTCCATGCCTGCATCAGCAGAGGGAAGTTCCACTGAGGGAAGATAGAGAGAGGAAGAGAGTGAACGGTAGAGTGAAGACAGACCATATCAAACGTGTGCATAAACTCATGCAAAGTACACAGACATAAATCCATGCAGGCACTCAACACATTAAAGTCCAGGCTGCCACTATATACCGCACAGCCTTGCAGCTCTACCAGGTTTTGGAGGCAGGGTGTCACCTTAAATTACATATCCAAATCATGTTCAAATTGCGAATATGAACTATTGAGAAAGTATATTGAGAATGTTTCTTAAGATTCATCAAGGAGGTCCATCCCTAACCCCTGAACAGTTCCTTCACTCACTCACCGGGATGATCTGGCCACACACACCAATGGGCTCATGACGGGTGTAGCAGAAGAAGTCTCCATCGATGGGAATGGTCTTCCCCTCCCACTTATCTGCCCAGCCTGCATAGTACCTGTGCACACACATGCACACACAGACAGTAAACACTTGGACTCAAGAATCGTCAAAAATATTACACCTTTCAGATATGTCAAAAGGGATTTGGGGGATGTCAATATTTCTCAACTGCATTAAGTACTCACTACATTCCATATTCAGTAAATACCAGGAGGACACTAGACTCAGTAGGGCTACCATGTATAAATGTTTATTATGAAATAGAACTGCAGCAACTATAGTTTCAGATATCAAGAGTAGAAGGAAATGTGTATTTTTTCAAAGAAGGAAACTGTAAATGAGTCTATTTCCAATCCATTAAAAGGTAAACAAGCAGACAGTAGATTGAGATAGTGATTGGATCCACAGTGAGTATACAGCAAGCAGTCTAGGTCATGGTGCTGTGTGCCAGCCAATCAAATAAGGGAGGTTTGGCAGTCTGCAGTCACATTCTTGTAAGAACTAATTCACAGTCAGTCTCACCCTCTTTTTCCCCCTTTCTTTCCCACCATTCTGTCTCTGCCTCGCCCTACAACTTCACACACACTTGAAATGTAACATAAACATTCAACCATATAGCATAACGCCACATCTGGCACTTAAGATTCATGACAACTCATACATTTTGGTTTGCAGAAAGTAATAATAATAAATGTATTATACAGAATAATTATACAGAATAATATCAAAGTGCATAAAATAAAAACCAAATAGAACGTTAGAAGGCAACTGACACAAAGAACACAGCTGACACTACAAGGGACAAGGTCACCAAGGAGCACAGATATCAACAGAAAACCTTCCTAAAGAGAAAGGTTTTTAGGCCTGTTTTAAAGGATCCCAGAGTCTGTGGTGCCTTCAGGTGATCCGGGAGAGCATTCCAGAGGCTGGGGGCAGTCGAGCTGAAAGCCTGATCCCCCAAGGATAAAATGCATGCGTTCATTTCACTGCTCTCACACTTACACACTGCAATTTATATTACTGTGACTGACCTGAGGCACTTGACCACCATGGGCACGTCCACGCTGTAGGATACGGCATAGGGCTTCCCATTGTCCAGGGTCTCCAGTTCCTATGGCAAAATAAGGTCAAAGTGTCAACAGAGTTCCGCCATGGCCTAACTGATGAAGTTTAAATGAGGACAGATAGTAGCAAGGCTGTATTCTGTATTACGTAACATTGTCAAACAAAGGTGTCATTGTACACTGATGATTCATGTTTTCTTTTAAATCCACAATTTGGATCCCTCCACAGCCTCAAAGGATCTAGATGGCAGCTTCATTAAATAGTACCCGCAAAACACCAGTCTCAACATCAACAGTGAAGAGGCGACTCCAGGATGCTGGCCTTCTAGGCAGAGTTGCAAAGAAAAAGCCATATCTCAGACTGGCCATTAAAAGGAAAATATTAAGATGGGCAAAAGAACACAGACACTGGACAGAGGAACTCTGCCTAGAAGGCCAGCATTCCGGAGTCGCCTCTTCACTGATGACGTTGAGACTGTTATTTTGCGGGTACCATTTAATGAAGCTGCCAGTTGAGGACTTGTGAGGCTTCTGTTTCTCAAACTAGACACTCTAATGTACTTGTCCTCTTGCTCAGTTCTGCACCGGGGCCTCCCACTCCTCTTTCTATTCTGGTTAGAGCCTGTTTGCGCTGTTCTGTGAAGGGAGTAGTACACAGCGTAGTACGAGATCTTAAATATCTTGGCAATTTCTAGCATGGAATAGCCTTCATTTCTCAGAACAAGAATAGACTGATGAATTTCAGAAGAAAGTTATTTGTTTCTGACCATTTTGAGCCTGTAATCGAACCCACAAATGCTGATGCTCCAGATACTCAACTAGTCTAAAGAAGGCCAGTTTTATTGCTCCTTTAATCAGCACAGCAGTTTTCAGCTGTGCTAACATAATTGCAAAAGGGTTTTTGAATGATCAATTAGCCTTTTAAAATGATAAACTTGGATTAGCTAACACAACGTGCCATTGGAAAACAGAAGTGATGGTTGCTGATAATGGGCCACTGTACGCCTACGTACATATTCCATAAAAAATCAGCTGTTTCCAGCTACAATAGTCATTTACACCATTAGCAATGTCTACACTGTATTTCTGATCAATTTGATGTTATTTTAATGGACAAAAATTTGATTTTCTTTCAAAAACAAGGACATTTCAGAGTGACCGCAAACTTTTGAACGGTAGTGTGTGTGTATATATATACAGTGGGGAGAACAAGTATTTGATCACTGACAATTTTGCAGGTTTTCCTACTTACAAAGCATGTAGAGGTCTGTAATTGTTATCATAGGTACACTTCAACTGTGAGAGAAGGAATCTAAAACAAAAATCCAGAAAATCACATTGTATGATTTTTAATTAATTAATTTGCATTTTATTGCATGACATAAGTATTTGATACATCAGAAAAGCAGAACTGAATATTTGGTACAGAAACCTTAGTTTGCAATTACAGAGATCATACGTTTCCTGTAGTTCTTGACCAGGTTTGCACACACTGCAGCAGGGATTTTGGCCCACTCCTACACACACCTACCGGCAGCTTGTTTTTCTCTCTCCATGACC
>NC_036845.1:2801657-2806133 GCF_002910315.2 Salvelinus sp. IW2-2015
TCCATACAGACCTTCTCCAGATCCTTCAGGTTTCGGGGCTGTCGCTGGGCAATACGGACTTTCGGCTCCCTCCAAAGTTTTCTATTGGGTTCAGGTCTGGAGACTGGCTAGGCCACTCCAGGCCTTGAGATGCTTCTTACGGAGCCACTCCTTAGTTGCCCTGGCTGTGTTGATTTCGGGTCGTTGTTCCATGCTGGGAAGACCCAGCCCACGACCACCCTTCAATGCTCTTACTGAGGGAAGGAGGTTGTTGGTTCAAAGATTCGCGATACATGAGCGCCCATCCATCTCCCCTTCATACCGGTGCGTCGTCCTGTCCCCGTTTGTCAGAAAAAAATCCCAAAGATGAGTTTCCACCCCCATGCTTCACGGTTGGGATGGTGTTCTGGGGTTGTACTACTCATCCTTCTATTCGTCAAACACGGCGAAGTGGAGTTTACGAGCAAAAAAAGCTCTTATTTTTTGGGTCGCTCATCAGAACCAAATCAGACCTTCTCCCATATCCTCCTCTGGATTCATCCAAATGGATCCATTGTGCCAAACTTCAGACGGCCTGGACATAGCGTGGGCTTGAGGCAGGGGACCTTCGCACGTGCGATGCAGGTGATTAATCAATCCATGACGAGCGTAGTGTGTTACTAATGGTTTTCTTGAGGACTGTGGTCCCCAGCTCTCTTCGGTCATTGACCAGGTCCTGCCCGTGTAGTTCTGGGCTGATCCTCACATTCCTCATGATCATTGATGCCCCAGCGAGGTTGAGATCTTGCATGGAGCCCCAGACCGAGGGTGATTGACCGTCATCTTGAACTTCTTCCATTTTCTAATAATTGTGCCAACAGTTGTTGCCTTTCCACCAAGCTGCTTGGCTATTGTTCCTGTAGCCCATCCCAGCCTTGTACAGGTCTGACAATTTATCCCTGATGTCCTTACACAGCTCTCGTGGCTTGGCATTTGTAGAGAAGTTGGAGTCCTGTTTTGATTGCAGTGTGTGTGATCTCTCTGCTGAACCAATCCCTTGCGTGAACAAAAGAAAATCAGATTTTAGCAGGGCCTCAATTACCAGGCAAAGTGGGGCAGCGTCCTGTGCTGAGGCCGTTCATTCTTTTATCAAAACAAGCCCAGAGAAACCCTTTCACCACAATAGCCTTTCCCCTATTACTTTCACCAAACAAGCAAAACCTGTAACATAACATCAACAAATATGCTTTGTGTATGTCTTGGAAGAGCAGCACTAAGGAATTATTTTACTCCACTTCCACAGCGGTTTCTCAGTGTTGATCATGTGACCTAGCCGTGACCCTGCGTCTCTATCTCTGCCATGTGACTTCAGCGTGGGAGCTGCTCAGGTCAGCAACCTGTGGAATACAGGACTAACAGTGACTCTGCAAAATATGGCGCTGCTATTTACAAGCCAAATAAATCTATCTGATCATACTTTTTTAAAGATAATATTTCTGAGTAAAACGTTTCCACCACTGGAAGGTAACATTTGTCATCAGACAAAGCAGTATGTCAGTGCCACACAAGTCAACTCTAATACAATCCAAACAATTTAGCTTTCTTTGGCATGAGTGCCAGAACAGGAATGTTGTGCATCTAATTAGCCGCTCATAACACCACTTCAGGTTAATCATTTATTTACATTGACCAGCAGAAATGGGACGGAGTCACTGACCGCTAGGTAGGCTGTGTCCCTCTCGATTGCGTCTGCCAGCCGGCTCAGGAGCAGCCCGCGGTCCGACGCGTCCATACGTCGCCATGGTGACCCAAACCTGAAGGCCTCCCTGGCAGCCTTCACAGCCTTGTCCACATCTGCCTGGAAAGAGGGAGGAGGCCACAGAGGGAAAACAGAGGGAGATGAAAAGACAAGCAAACCAAATCAGAAATATTAGATTATATAATTTGAAAAATGGAAAACAGAAAGGAAAACAATGCACACTGCTGCTCATGCTCGCAGGTGATATTTATTTACAACAACGTTTCAACCCTTAGGTCAACAGGCATCATTTTAAAAAATAACATCAAGTAATTCAATTGCAACAGTGTAATAACACAAAAAGATGGTCACACACCTGGCCCCTGCAAGATTGTGCTCTAATTACACCTGTTGTTACGGTTAACTTTTCCCCATGGTTATTTTACCCTCTCGTCCTCCTACCACACCTAATTGTCATGTTTCTGCTTCAGGCAACTTGTTGTTGTCTTAGCGTGCCAAGGATGTTGTCACGTTCTGACCTTTATTTCCTTTGTTTTGTCTTTATTTAGTATGGTCAGGGCGTGAGTTGGGGTGGGCAGTCTATGTTTGTATTTCTATGTTTTGCTATTTCTGTGTTTGGCCTGATATGGTTCTCAATCAGAGGCAGCTGTCAATCGTTGTCCCTGATTGGGAACCATATTTAGGTAGCCTGTTTTGTGTTGGGTTTTGTGGGTGGTTGTTTTCAGTCTTTGTGTGTCTGCACCAGATAGAACTGTTTCGGTTGTCACTTTTGTTGTTTTGTATTTTGAGTTGTTCACTTTCATTAAATAAGATGAACAATTACCACGCTGCGCATTGGTCCTCCGATCCTTCTAACTTCTCCTCCTCAGACGAGGAAGATGACAGCCGTTACAGATGTAGTGGTGTTGAATACAGAAACAGTGAGGGGCCTGTTCAAATGCTTTGAAAATGCCGTCTTCCTCCCTTCCTTGAGACAGTCATTACGACTGCATAGGTCCAAGCTATGTAGGCTAGTGGAATACCTGCTTTCACCAATCCAATTATATTAGATCAGTGATTACTCCAAGGAATCGAGGATGTAAGTCTTGTAATTAGACAGAACAGAGCCAGGTTTCAAGGCAGTTCCAGCCACTGACCTTGTCTGCCTCAGCCACCTGACAGATGACCTCTCCTGTGGCTGGGTTGATGGTGGGGAAGGACCTCTTGCTGACGGCATCCTGCCACTCGTTATTGATGAACAGCTGTAATGAGACAGAGGAGATTTGATTAGGCTCTATGTTTAGATTACATATGTTATCACAACTCTGATCCAATAGACCGAAAATAAATTGGAGCCAGTATAAACACTGTATTGTTCAGTTGCATCCCATTACGTCCCTTCAGTTTTTATTTGTGCAGTATTGTAAGATACTGTCTCTGACATAATATTACAATGGTTTAGAAGTCTCTTTATAAATTCCTCCAAAACAATTGAACAGAAACACATGCATGTACATGTGTTGTGGCTGTCTATGTACAAGCTGGTCTTTCAACTCTAGCAAACGTTTTATTAATGCAACCCAGGAAGGTTTCTGGCTGTCTGTCACATTACAGTTTTGCATAACACCATAATACCCAACAATTATCTAGTTAATGACAACATTCCTGTATTTTAAGCAAACAGACAGCACAAATTGCTTTTTATTTCATTAGATTTCATGTTATAGGCCTGGGCAGCACTCCTCAACCACTACTCTATGGTACTTTTACACACTGGAATGAGGGTGTGCACTCGAACCTAAGTCTGCTTGTTTTTGCTCATTGTATTTCGTATGTGTGTGAAAACATTCGTGCCTCCTAAACATTTATAGAACCTATTGCTTGTGTTAATGTTTTCTTCCTTTTGGTTTGAATGGTAGTTTACTCTCCATCTGGTTCTAGAAGATCGGTGTCGGAGCGTCGTGCGTTGCCAACGATTGAAGTTACAAACTGTAACAATCAATTGATTGGCCGGTGCCCTGAATTTGACTATTTTATTTCATTTACTGTTAATGTTTTACCCACTGTTTTCCCCTTATGAACTTGAACGGTATTGATTAGGGCCGATTAGCCTACACATTTCACTTTGGAAAACGTAATCTAAGGAAGGCTCTACTGGTGCATGCTCTTGGGGCGGTGAAGATGACGATCGACTTCACTCTCCAAATTACTTTGTGAATAGCCCCGCTTTCCAACCTCCTCTCCTGGTTGAACAATGTCAAGACACCTTTGTGTTAAGGTAAATAGATACCATTTCGACTTCCGAACTTGTGTCCTATCCGCAGCACCTGTTGTTAGAAAACCTTAGAATCTCTGATCATCTGCCAGATCTGTCAGTATTCGGCGGCCGCCATCCCGTTCCAAGCGTCCACAGCCCGAAGGTCCATTAACTAACCAAAGGTAAGCGATAAGCATTACTTTTGTGGGCCTTGAAGTGTAGCTGATTGACGACAGATAATAAGTTCAGTATTGTTTGCACACCGAACTGAAATGAGTGCGGATTTAAGTTTTACCTTCTGTCATGTTGCAATTCTGCAAGGCAACTAGCTACTGAAGAAGTTCATGCATATCTTTTGGGACTAGCGATGGGCACTTATTTGCTTGTTGCTTGACCTAGCCTTACTACTGTGGTTAGAATAATCTTGTTGACATTTGAACACTTAGACCTGAAGTTGACCATTGTGAGACACGCATAACTGATCCTCTTGATGTACATCTAGTGTCAAACTGATTACATATAC
>NC_036845.1:2807254-2813548 GCF_002910315.2 Salvelinus sp. IW2-2015
TTCAAATGTCAACAAGAGTTATCAACAAGTAGGCTAGCTAGTCAAGCAACAACAAATAATGCATCTAGTCCAAAAGATATTGCAATTCTCACGTATGCCTAGTTGCCTTGCAATGAATTGCACATGACAGAAATACACTAAACCGATCATTTCAGTCGTGTGCAACAATGACAATCGCTACTCAACAGGTCATTCAACAGGTCAATGCTTATCGCTTACCTTGTTATAATGGACTTCGGGCTGTGCGCTTGGAACCGGGATGGCGGCCGCCGAATACTGACAATTGGAGATGCCAGAGATTCTAGGCAAAGTTCGGGATAACACAATTCGAAGCATGGTTCTCCTTCAACACAAAGGTGTTTGTCAACCAGGGAGAGTGGAGAGCGGGCTTTCACAAAGTATTGTACAGTGAAGTCGATCGTCATCTGTCACCCGCCCCCAAGAGCATGCACAGTAGAGCCTTCCTTAGATTACGTTTTCAAAGTGAAATGTAGGCTATAGCGCCTACATCAATACCGTTCAAGTTCATAAAGGGGAAAACAGTGGGGTAAAACATAACATAAATGAAATAAAAATAGCAAATCAGACCTCAAAAACACATTTTGTTACAATATTTAACTTCATCTTTGCAACAGCCTCCCCAACATCCAAAAGAATGGAGAGTAAACTATTCAACCAAGGTAAGGGAAACATTAACAAAGCAATATTATAAATGAGGGCACATTTTCAACACAAGAAATCATGAGCAAAAACAAGCAGACAGGTTATGCACACCCTCATTCCCAGTGGTGTAAAGTACTTAAGTAGTGTAGGAGTGTGCCCATGGCTATCCATAAATTTAAAAAACATTGTGCTGTCTGGTTTGCTTAATATAAGGAATTTGTCATTATTTATACTTTTTCTTTAACTTTTTATACTTAAGTATATTTTAGAAATTACATTTACTTTTGTATACTTAAGTATTGTATATTTAAAACCAAATACTTTTATGATTTTACTCAAGTAGAATTTTAGGGTGATTATGCAACTACGGGGCACTTCTATGTCTCGGGTCATTTTACGCAAACGTTTTTATTAATGCAAACCAGGAAGGTTTCTGGCTGTCTGTCACATTACAGTTTTGCATAACACCCATAATACCCAACAATATCTAGTGTATTGTAATTCAGTTGACCTAATGTATCGGATAAGTACGTTCTCACAAGGTTCAATCAGGTCAAGTGTTTTAAATGTCAAACAAGAGTTATCAACAAGTAGCTAGCTAGGTCAAGCAACAACAATAATGCACTAGTCCAAAAGATATTGCAATTCTCACGTAAGCCTAGTTGCCTTGCAATGAATTGCACATGACAGAAATACACTAAACCGATCATTTCAGTCGTGTGCAACAATGACAATAGCTACTCAACATCACATTTACTTTTGTATACTTAAGTATTGTATATTTAAAACCAAATACTTTTATGATTTTACTCAAGTAGAATTTTAGGGTGATTATGCAACTACGCGGCACTTCTATGTCCTCGGCGGTCAATTTTGGGGATTTTATAAAAAAAACAAATACAAATATTTGTAGTTAAGTTCACACCGGACCCATACTTTTTTAAACATCTCTCTATCAAGTATTCTAGCTACTTTTCAGATGCATTTTATACCTCAATTTCACTATTTTGCCTTGTCCCTGACCCGACTTTTAAGCTTCTACTATGTCTTTCTCTGAGAAAACATTAATAATTACACATTATATAATGTTATGTACTACTGAAAGAGTCAATTAAATAAAATCTAAGACAGACTTTAAAGAGAACAGTTGCAATGGATCAGGCACACACCACCTCAGTCACCAGATGACTTGCAGCCAGAACATGAGGCTAACATACGTTCCCCTAACTTCCCTGCCCTGATACCCCTTCCTCATGGTCTGCAACAGGAATGAGAAGTCGAATACTTGCTGGAAGGAAAAGTTTGGAAGAGGTCGCTCAAAAGCATAAGAATCTTTGTATGACAAATGTCAAACTTGATAATGCTTACGGAAAGCTGAGAATACAAAAAAAGGTATGATCGACTGATGAACAAAATGGAGAGACAAGATTCCCCACGACAAACAGCAATGAAGGAACTCTGGAACTTGAGAAGGATTTTATTGTTTCAAATAACATCATTGTAGAGTTAAAACAAACTATTAACAAAATGTGCAGTGCCAAGGACAAACAAGTGGCTTCAAAAATGCTCAGAGGCAACATCCTCGAGAAAGTATGGCCTGGTCAAAGCCGCAAACAGAGAATTTAGCTTTTCAGCAAAAGCAATGAGGGCAAATGAAAACAGGTCATCAAGTCTTCAATACTCCAGGAAAAATCAGTGTAACAGAATAGCACTGCCACAGAAGAGAAGATCACTAGATTCTATGAACGTGATGACAACAGCCAGAGCAACAACAGGGAAAAAGGGCACTAACAAGGAACAAAAGAAAAGCAGAAGCCTTCTTGAATGGCACAATTCAGAACCTTTATCAGAAGTTTAAGGGAATATTCAGATATTCAAATTTCCTACTGTGAATTCTGCAAAAGACGTCCTTTTTGGGTTGTCAAGTCAGCAGTCCAAGATAAGGACACATGTCTCTGCAAAACCCTCACAACCTCCAGTTCATGGCTGACAAACTACAGTATCACAAAGTGATAAGCTGCAACAACAATGAGAACCGTATTGAGTCTTTCTGCTGTGAGAACTGAAGAAAGAGTGCATGTACACAGAGTCCTCCCTTTGCCAAGCCAAAGAGCTTAACAATCTGACTTTGATGCTGGATGCAGACATGGTGGTTTGAGTGGAAAAACAAAGCTGAAGAGAGAGAGAAGGAAAACAAAGAGGGAAACATGGAGAAGTTCACTGTACATCTGACAGTAAAAGAAAGGTGTGTGGCACACTGCAGATTCTACTGGAGGACTTCTCCAAAGGATTGAAAGAGAAGTTGGGGAAACATATGTACAACTTTCGACACCAATACTCCAAACTGAGAGAATTAAAAGAGATCTGCGGAAAGAGGAGATCATCGTGCATATTGACTTTGCAGAGAACTCAGGGGCGCAACTTTCACTGGGGACGGGGACGGATGGGGGAATGCCCCCTCACATTCTGAAATTGCATTTTTGTCCCTCCAGTTTTATCATTTGAATGTGATACAACATTGAGGCATGGTGTGCTTTAGGACCACGCAGACACCTCTGAGCGGTCGGGTATGCTGGTTGGAGTGTTTATCCAACTGGATCAAACAATAATAATAATTACCCCCCGCCCTGTCTAAAACCAAAGTTGTGCCACTGAGAGAACTACCTGCGTAAATACACCAGTGAAATCCAGGCAGTTCACTTTGGTGATTCTCACATGCAGGTGACCCTCCACACCTGTGTTGGACATATCACAAATGATACCGTTTCATTTTGCTCACTGAGCTCTTCTATGCGGATGACCCCTCTGCAATCTGGGCTTATCTCTCTCTCACTGGCCTACTTCCTTGAGCTCTGCCCACTTTTGGAATCTTACTTTTTCTTAAATGAATTACATGTTCTACAATGGTTGTTCAAAGTGTTTGCAATAAAATATTGTTTTCATAAGTTTTATTTTACATAGATGTCATTTCCACCACACCTTGTCATTTCCACCACATCCATATTTTTAGGTAAATTAGTATACTATGTATAATTTACATTTATTGATTTGTTTTAGATAGGGAAATCATATGGTTGTTATCATAATCTCACAAAAAGGTTGGGTGGAAATATCTTATTTCATGATAAATAAATCTTTTCAGCTGTCACAAAGGCAAGTTTATATATTCAGGCGTTGTGTTGAATTATTTATTTTAGGAAAACCTTAAAAATCACTTAAAATAATATTCAATGCAAGTTAATGTACAAATGTATAAGAAATGTGTTATAAAATAATTGTATGATATTTCCTTTTCAACTAAAACTAACACCTCAACTAACACCTCAAAACAAGATATGGTATCAAGAACAAGATGAAACTAGCTGAAACAAGCCACTTAGATTCTCCACATGGCAGTTTGTCATTGTTGCTAGTTATCTAGCCATCCAGAACCACAACAACTAACAAACTTCTGCATCATTAAGGGAGTGAACATGCACATTGTTTTTGTGAAGTTGTCAGCTAACCAATCTACAGGCTATTTAGTGTTGTCTAGCCTATAGGCTACAAAGTACAGTTATATTTCTAAGATAGCTGCTGGGATGGTGTAAATACAACTAGGCTGCATTACACAATCTAATGAATATTCCAAGCCTGCTCTGCTCTTGCTGATCAAAAACCTTTTGTGTGCTGCCTAACCAATGGCTGTGTTGTGTAGGCCTAAGGTGGCAGTTCAGGGGGAGAGTCAAAGGCTTCTTCAGAAAATACATTTTGATTAGGCCTAGTCTAAAAAATGCACTATCTTACGCACGGACTAGCCTATAGACATCTCATGTTGCTGAAAGTAGGTAAATTCGAGTAGGCACAGTCTTCATTTTAGACTTTACTAACAACAAGAGGGCTTTGTGTTGGAGCATATTTCTTCCTATTTAAGAAATAAGAGATAGGTCTACCTGTTTGACAGACGAATTTAGGCTGTAGGCTGCTATATCCACAGATTTGTTGGTCAATTCCTCCACCCACCATGCACAGACGAATTTAGGCTGTAGGCTGCTATATCCACAGATTTGTTGGTCAATTCCTCCACCCACCATGCACTCTTTAAACAGCCTACCTCCGTGTCAGTGAAGGGCTGTTAAGTTAAAACCAAGACTCGAATTGAGGGGGTATGAGAGAGTATGCCATAAGCCTACCTTTTATTAAAGAAAATGGCAAAAAGCACAGGCCCACCACTTGTTAGCTTAAGATTTTGAAGAAAATAGAACAAGGTAAATATATTTTGCTGAAGGGAGGGGCAGTCATTTTCATTTCAGAGGTAAGATTTTCTCCATGTAACCCTTATTATAAATAGCGCTCACTCCCTTAATGGGGCAGAAGTCTATGAGTTGTTGTGATTCTGGATGGCCAGATGGCTAGCAACAATGACATGAAACTGCCTTGTGGGGAACTGTAAGTGGGTCGTTTCAGCTAGTTTCATCTTGATACCATATCTTGTTTTGAGGTGGTTTGACGGATTTCATGTCAATGCTAATATGGCTAAAATGAGCTAGCTAGCTAACAACTGTAACTACACTACCGTTCAAAATTTGGGGTCACTCTGAAATGTCCTTGTTTTTGAAAGAAAAACTATTTTTTTGTCCATTAAAATAACATCAAATTGATCAGAAATACAGTGTAGACATTGTTAATGTTGTAAAGGACTATTGTAGCTAGAAACGGCAGATTTTTTATGGAATATCTACATAGGCGTACAGAGGCCCATTATCAGCAACCATCACTCCTGTGTTCCAATGGCACATTGTGTTAGCTAATCCAAGTTTATCATTTTAAAAGGCTAATTGATCATTCAAAAACCCTTTTGCAAGTATGTTAGCACAGCTGAAAACTGCTGTGCTGATTAAAGAACAAATAAAACTGTCCGTCTTTAGACTTGTTGAGTATCTGGAGGATCAGCATTTGTGGGTTCGATTACAGGCTCAAAATGGCTAGAAACAAAGAACTTTCTTCTGAAACTCGTCAGTCTATTCTTGTTCTGAGAAATGAAGGCTATTCCATGAGAGAAATTGACAAGAAACTGAAGATCTTGTGTACTACGCTGTGTACTACTCCCTTCACAGAACAGCGCAAACTGTCTCTAACCAGAATAAAAAGAGGAATGGGAAGCCCCGATGCACAACTGAGCAAGAGGACAAGTACATTAGTGTCTAGTTTAAAGAATCAGACGCCTCACAAGTCCTCAACTGGCAGCTTCATTAAATAGTACCTGCAAAATACCAGTCTCAATGTCAACAGTGAAGAGGCGACTTCTGTCATGTTTTGTCTTTGATCATCATGTCTTGTCCCTGTGCTTCCCTCTGCTGGTCTTATTAGGTTCTTTCCCTCCTTCTATCCCTCTCTCTCCTCCTCCCTCTCTCCCTCTCCCGCTCTCTCTCTCTATCGTTCCGTTCCTGCTCCCAGCTGTTTCTCATTCTCCTAACGACCTCATTTACTCTTTCACACCTGTCCCCTATTTTGCCCTCTGATTAGAGTCCCTATTTCTGCTGTAAGGGCTGCTATATACACAATTTTTGTCAATTTCCTCCACCCACCATGCACAGACGAATTTAGGCTGTAGGCTGCTATATCCACAGATTTGTTGGTCAATAATCCCAC
>NC_036845.1:2815214-2842477 GCF_002910315.2 Salvelinus sp. IW2-2015
TTCCCTCTGTTTTCCGCTTCTGTCCTTGTCGGATTCTTGTTTGATGTTTGCTGTCCCGTGTCCTTGTTCCGCCCTGTCGTGTTTTTGCCTTCTTCAGATGCTGCGTGTGAGCAGGTGTCTATGTCAGCTACGGCCTGTGCCTTCCTGAAGCGACCTGCAGTTTGTGGTCGCGTCTCCAGTCGTTCCTCTCTACTGACGAGAGGATTTCAGTTTCCTGTTTTGGATTTACCTTTGATATATCCAGGAGAATCATTGTTTGTTTGATACTGGAATAAAGACTCTGTTTCTATTACGTCGCTTTTGGGTCCTCATTCACCAGCATAACAGAAGAATCCGACCAAGAATGGACCCAGCGACTACGGATTCTCGCAACACTGCCGTCGAGATCCAGGGAGCTATGCTCGGCAGACACGAGCAGGAATTGTCTGCTGCTCGTCATGCCGTTGAGACCCTGTCCGCTCAGGTTCCCGATCTCTCAGGACAGTTTCAGAGTCTTCGTCTCGTGCCCACAGCTACTTCCTGGTCTTCCGAGTCTCCGGAACCTAGGGTTAATAACCCACCATGTACTCTGGGCAGCCCACTGAGTGTCGCTCCTTTCTCACCCAGTGTGATATTGTGTTCTCTCTCCAGCCCAACACATACTCAAGAGAGAGAGCTCGGATCGCTTACGTCATATCACTCCTTACTGGTCGGGCTCGGGAGTGGGGCACAGCTATCTGGGAGGCAAGGGCTGAGTGTTCTAACGTTTATCAGAACTTTAAAGAGGAGATGATACGGGTTTTTGATCGTTCAGTTTTTGGGAAGGAGGCTTCCAGGGCCCTGGCTTCCCTATGTCAAGGTGATCGATCCATAACGGATTACTCTATAGAGTTTCGCACTCTTGCTGCATCCAGTGACTGGAACGAGCCGGCGTTGCTCGCTCGTTTTCTGGAGGGACTCCACGCTGAGGTTAAGGATGAGATTCTCTCCCGGGAGGTTCCTTCCAGCGTGGACTCTTTGATTGCACTCGCCATCCGCATAGAACGACGGGTAGATCTTCGTCACCGAGCTCGTGGAAGAGAGCTCGCGTTAACGGTGTTTCCCCCTCTCGCATCTCAACCATCTTCCTCCCACCGGCTCAAGAGACTGAGCCCATGCAGCTGGGAGGTATTCGCATCTCGGTCAATTCCTCCACCCACCATGCACTCTTTAAACAGCCTACCTCCGTGTCAGTGAAGGGCTGTTAAGTTAAAACCAAGACTCGAATTGAGGGGGTATGAGAGAGTATGCCATAAGCCTACCTTTTATTAAAGAAAATGGCAAAAAGCACAGGCCCACCACTTGTTAGCTTAAGATTTTGAAGAAAATAGAACAAGGTAAATATATTTTGCTGAAGGGAGGGGCAGTCATTTTCATTTCAGAGGTAAGATTTTCTCCATGTAACCCTTATTATAAATAGCGCTCACTCCCTTAATGGGGCAGAAGTCTATGAGTTGTTGTGATTCTGGATGGCCAGATGGCTAGCAACAATGACATGAAACTGCCTTGTGGGGAACTGTAAGTGGGTCGTTTCAGCTAGTTTCATCTTGATACCATATCTTGTTTTGAGGTGGTTTGACGGATTTCATGTCAATGCTAATATGGCTAAAATGAGCTAGCTAGCTAACAACTGTAACTACACTACCGTTCAAAATTTGGGGTCACTCTGAAATGTCCTTGTTTTTGAAAGAAAAACTATTTTTTTGTCCATTAAAATAACATCAAATTGATCAGAAATACAGTGTAGACATTGTTAATGTTGTAAAGGACTATTGTAGCTAGAAACGGCAGATTTTTTATGGAATATCTACATAGGCGTACAGAGGCCCATTATCAGCAACCATCACTCCTGTGTTCCAATGGCACATTGTGTTAGCTAATCCAAGTTTATCATTTTAAAAGGCTAATTGATCATTCAAAAACCCTTTTGCAAGTATGTTAGCACAGCTGAAAACTGCTGTGCTGATTAAAGAACAAATAAAACTGTCCGTCTTTAGACTTGTTGAGTATCTGGAGGATCAGCATTTGTGGGTTCGATTACAGGCTCAAAATGGCTAGAAACAAAGAACTTTCTTCTGAAACTCGTCAGTCTATTCTTGTTCTGAGAAATGAAGGCTATTCCATGAGAGAAATTGACAAGAAACTGAAGATCTTGTGTACTACGCTGTGTACTACTCCCTTCACAGAACAGCGCAAACTGTCTCTAACCAGAATAAAAAGAGGAATGGGAAGCCCCGATGCACAACTGAGCAAGAGGACAAGTACATTAGTGTCTAGTTTAAAGAATCAGACGCCTCACAAGTCCTCAACTGGCAGCTTCATTAAATAGTACCTGCAAAATACCAGTCTCAATGTCAACAGTGAAGAGGCGACTTCTGTCATGTTTTGTCTTTGATCATCATGTCTTGTCCCTGTGCTTCCCTCTGCTGGTCTTATTAGGTTCTTTCCCTCCTTCTATCCCTCTCTCTCCTCCTCCCTCTCTCCCTCTCCCGCTCTCTCTCTCTATCGTTCCGTTCCTGCTCCCAGCTGTTTCTCATTCTCCTAACGACCTCATTTACTCTTTCACACCTGTCCCCTATTTTGCCCTCTGATTAGAGTCCCTATTTCTCCCTCTGTTTTCCGCTTCTGTCCTTGTCGGATTCTTGTTTGATGTTTGCTGTCCCGTGTCCTTGTTCCGCCCTGTCGTGTTTTTGCCTTCTTCAGATGCTGCGTGTGAGCAGGTGTCTATGTCAGCTACGGCCTGTGCCTTCCTGAAGCGACCTGCAGTTTGTGGTCGCGTCTCCAGTCGTTCCTCTCTACTGACGAGAGGATTTCAGTTTCCTGTTTTGGATTTACCTTTGATATATCCAGGAGAATCATTGTTTGTTTGATACTGGAATAAAGACTCTGTTTCTATTACGTCGCTTTTGGGTCCTCATTCACCAGCATAACAACTTCGGGATGCCGGAGTCGAGTTCCTCTGTCCAGTGTCTATGTTCTTTTGCCCATCTTAATCTTTTCTTTTTAATGGCTAGCCTGGGATATGTATTTTTCTTTACAACTCTGCCCAGAAGGCCAGCATCCCGGAGTCACCTCTTCACTGTTGACATTGAGACTGGTGTTTGCGGGTACTATTTGGATTAGCTAACACAACGTGCCATTGGAACACAGGAGTGATGGTTGCTGATAATGGGCCTCTGTACGCCTATGTAGATATTCCATTAAAAATGAGCTGTTTCCAGCTACAATAGTCATTTACAACACTAACAATGTCTACACTGTATTTCTGATCAATTTGATGCTATTTTCATGCACAAAATAATTGCTTTTCTTTAAAAAACAAGAACATTTCTAAGTGACCCCAAACTTTTGAACAGTAGTGCATGTATTTGAGAGACAAATAGTGCTCATTGTGCAAATGTATGCCTATTTGTTTTCAATAAACGTTTGAGACAATTAGTGAATAGTGACAATTAGTGATTAGTGAATATGAACCATGTGAACTATGACTAGAGAACTGTGCAGCCATATTTCAGAGGCAGTGCCTTTTTAATAGTGGTGTATAATGTCAGACTTTTCAAAAGAGACAAATGTTTACCCAAGAAACAGGATCTGGCCTGCCAGCTCAATAAAGGGAGTTAGATAAGGATAGATAAGACAGGTGTGTCTGCCCATGCTTTATCAGCTTCCTGAAAAAAACTTGCAAAGGTCTGTTGAGACTCATTGTGTGGCTGTGAGATTAGCAAGGCCTTAGTAGACAACGATGTGTATAAACCCTGGAATGCTAATGTCATGTAATGGCAAATGAGAGGCTTTGAAGCTACTGGCTGCCATATTGGTATACCCCAGAAGGAGCAGTCCTCCATAGGAATTAATCGAATTGCACTGTATTTAAAAAAAAAATGTTTCACGGATAAAATGACATGTATTTAAGTATTTCTTTGTTCTAGTGGGGACAGTAACATTTGTAAAACAAAAATGCTTTCAGGAATATTTTTTTATATTTTTATTTAGAATTTTCAGGTTCAATTCACTTAATATAATTTAAAAGTATGCATTATGGTGTCTGTAATAGAATATACTTGTCAAAAACAAATATAGACATTAATTAATAAATTAATTTTATAGCATCGAAATGGCTGCGTGGTGGCTTCAAAACAGCGCCCCCTGCCAATATTTAATAAACCTTAGTACTACATTCGGGTAGGTATGGTAATCCTTGAGGCATGGTAATCCTCTATCTGCTGTATCTACCGCCAGGAACAAGTAATTTCCCCCCACCTCAGACAAGGGTGCTGGTTCTAGGCTGAAGCAGTAGCCCGGGGTGCCCAATGTTCCTATGTGGGAAGGTGGGACAGAGGTGTGGAACTGTAACTGAACTTGAACTAGGAGGACCGTGGACGGGACCTCTAGAGATCATTCAGCTTCTGCTACTGTAATGCCTAGTCACTTTACCCCTGCCTTTATGTACATACATGCAAATACCTCGTACCCATGCACAGTGTTATGTTTCTGGTACTCCCTGTATATAGCTTCATTCTTTTGTATTTTATTCCTCTTGTGACATATAAAATTATATTTGATTGATTTGATTGGATTTTGACAGCAGTGCTCTGCATAGTGGGGCAACTACACTGAGTGTACAAACATTAGGAACACCTTTCTAATATTGAGTTACATCCCCTTTTGCCCTCAGAACAGCCTCAGTTCGTCAGGGCATGGACACTACAATGTGTTGAAAGCGTTCCACGAGGATGCTGGCCCATGTTGACTCCAATGCTTCCCGCAGTTGTGTCAAGTTGGCTGGATGTCCTTTGGGTGGTGGACCATTCTTGATATGCACAGGAAACTGTTGAGCGTGAAAAACCCAGCAGTGTACTACCATACCCAGTTCAAAGGCACTTAAATATTTTTTCTTGCCCTTTCACCCTCTGAATGACACACACAATCCATGTCTCAATTGTCTCAAGGCTTAAAAATCCTTATTTAACTTGTTTCCTCCCTTTCATCTAAACTGATTGAAGTGGATTTATCAACTGATATCAATAAGGGATCATAGCTGTCACCTCGATTCACCTGGTCAGTCTGTCATAGAAAGAGCAGGTGTTCCTAATGTTTTGTACACTCAGTGTATACTGTCTGACACCAAGTTGTTTTGCTGTAGTAACCGTATGTTCACTATGCCACCTGGTGGCGTAGATGTTTAACTGCATCATCAAATACAACATTACCACAGAAATGAATTAGTATAGAGTACCACAATATGAGTCATAATACCCATAAAACCTAGCGATCAAACAGGGAAATGGTTCCAATCGTTTTTCCACCATTCATTTTTCCCATAGGGATTTTTGAAACACTTACAATAAGGGCTGTATTTTGTGAAGGCATACCCTGATGTGACGTTTTGATAACCGTGTAAAGGTGACTTTTGTCAATATATTTGCCTGTATTTACCCCCCCCCCAAATGAATGCTAATTAGCTGCTAATGTGGCTACCATAAAGAACTACAAATACCATGATGATTTGAACGAGACTGACAATTTGAGGCAAAGGTAATAATCTCTGGATTAACTATCTAATGTTAGCTAAATGTAGTAATTAATAAATTGGCTACATTTCTTTAAATTGACAATCCTGTGAACTGTCTTGTGCAAGTTTTAAATTGACACAATACCTGTTAGCAAAGGTGTCAGCTAGATATGACCTGCAGGAGCTTGTAGGGATTTGCAGTCTTGCATGATGTCTACTTTGATGATAATTAGCATTTTCGAAACTGAGAGTAAATAATGCCGAATATATTGATAAAAGTCAACTTGTCCGAGAGATATTTACATTGTTTTCAAAACATCTTGCCAGGCAGGGTAAGCCTACATGAAACACAGCCCTTATTTCCCTATGGGGAAAATGGTGGAAAAAGGATTAGAACCATTTCCCTGTTTGACCGCTAGGTTTTATGGGTGTTATAACACCTCCACTGTGGGGCTCTATTACACAGAACCTTTAGAAGTTTGTTACTGATGTCCACTATAAGCAAGTCTGTCTGTGAATGAAATAAAATAAACACACCTGTGAAAATACATACTGAATGGGAGGGGGATGAGGTCCCATAAATAAATCCTTTGTTTGGATTCATTTTTATTATTTGATTTATTTATTATATTACAGATCACATCACAGTACACCAGTCAAAACGTTACATATAGTATAAGAAAGGCATATACATTTCCATGCTGATGCTTCACCCCTAGATGGCGACATTAACTTCTGTTTCCTTGTAAAGCAGCACCGGCTAATGTCCATGAAAATAACTTAGAGGTTTGCCAATAAAAAACTTTCCTAGGTTGAATATACTGACCATGATGTCTATGATACTGACCCAGAAAATGGTGTCATACACTGTTCCATTGAAATTCACTTTATCCTTTCCACATGTTAACAGCTCCCTCAACATAACTTTCACAGCCAGAAGTCTGTTAAAATTAAAAGTCTCTTTCATAAATAAATTAATAATTCCCTTCAACTTTCCCTTTTTCCATTTACACATTGCTGATATCATTTCCTCTGATTTTACATTTTACCTCCAACGTCCTACATTCATTCTTCCCTTTCAACCCCTGAAGGAGTGTGAAAACTCACGTGTTGGGGATATAAGACTAGATGCCCTGAAGTTAACACGGATAGGTTGGGAGACCTTAGGTAAGTCCTTAGTGATTTCGAAAATCTCCTGTTTATCTGAACATACTCCTTTGGCGATCGTCTCAAATTCCATGATAGACTTGTACTCTGAAGGAGAGGGAGATCTGTACAGGTCTTTGGGCGAGGCGGCTTTGCTGGGAGTGAAGATGGGCACACGGAGGGCGTTCTTGTATGGCAGCTGGTACTCCTTCAGCATTCCACCCCTTGTGCCCATCTTGATCCTCTGACTTGGGTTTCTCTGGACCAAGAAATGAGCCACCTGTTTCTGCTTGTAAGTCTCCTTTCTCGAGGAGTCGTTCTCAAACAATGTGGTCCTGGAATCAAGCAATAGCATTTTTTAAAGAGCAGTTTGAAAGTGTCCTGCTGTTCTTAGACACGTTATTTGTAAGACCAATATAATATTTGTGAAAATGTGTTAATTTAGTGAATGATGATAATGAATTTGTGGCACACATTGAACATGAACAACAGCACTCGGCTGGAACAGTGATTAAAAGCTACATTTGATGAAACTCTCTATCATGCTAATATACATACTGTTGTTCTGGTCTTGTTTCCATCACCAAGTCCAACCAAGTGGCCTGGTAGGACTCCTTCTTCTCCTGGTCCTTCTCCTTTACATCGCAGTGGGCATTTACCAGATACACATCCCCACTGTTTAGACTGTTAATCTTGTGTGTGTAGAGCATAGTGGAGACAGAGATGAGAGAGTTGACCTGTTAGATGTGCTAATCTATAGGCTTCTCTGGGACTTGCTTTTGGCTGGAGATGAAGGATAGTTGGTCTGTGTGTGAGGTTGTGTGTTGTACTGTTGTTCTCCAGAGCCTCTTATAATGTTACGGTTCTATTTTTACCCTACTACATCATACCATTGCCAATGCTGTCACCATGGTTGGCTCAGGTTGGTTGGCGTTTCAGGTTGGTTTACAGCTGTCCTGTGAGGAAGGCGACCAGTGGAAAGAGTGACGAACACCACTTTAATTTCATTGACTTGTATTAGCGTTGTATTAGCCAGTCCAAACCACACAAAGAGGTTAAAGGTCAGTCATGCTCCTCAGACTTCTCAGATACCTCATAGGCTAAATGCTTCAGGATATTGCTCAAGGTAATATGACCTCTGGTGGCAGAATTGCGCACATAGTATACATTGTATTTAATCTTTCACCCAAATGTCAGAGCCAAAGTACAGGGAACATTTTGACCTTCATCTGACTGTATTTAACATTCATTCATCATCTATTTTTTCCCCCAAAGAATTGTACAGTTGTATAAATAAACCTAGGTGGAGACTTAGAGTAATGTTCGGAGTCCATTGTTCTTGTATCATGCGTCAAAGTTGCAATTATCAGTGCATGTATTAGTGGACAGATTACCCAGGTATTCCTCAGTAAGGGTTGCCCTGTAGTTATATCTGTACAATAATTCCATGTGATGATGTAGAGGTATGGATCCTGGAAATGCTAGCACGCCATCTGGAAGTTTTGCAATAGATGGACCTCTCTTTACATTGTCCTTTAACAATACTGATTTTGTCACTGAACAGATTTGACCAGATTTGAGTAGTAATGAATATATTTAAGATATTTTCAACATCAAGGCCTTTTTAGCGATGCCATACATGTTATCTAGATCCTTTTCTAAAGAAAACAGATAATTGTAGAAGTTTATGTGTCTTTATTGATCACCAATCATCACTTTAGACAAACAATATGTTATGCCACATTTCTCATAGACCAACTGTGGGTCTCACAAGCAAGTTGTTGTGTATATAGTTCCTTTCTGTTAAATGTGATCTTTGCTTAACACCATTTTAATAACAACACGGTAGATTAATCATCGAAACTAAGAACTGACTATTTAGATGTGATCATTTTCTTCTAATCATAGTTTTAGGGAGAAATACAAACACCAATCAAACTACAATGAAGAAAAATATACAGTTACAGCTGATATAGGGAAATCAGTCAATTTAAATAAATAAATTAGGCCCTAGTCTATGGATTTCACATGACTGGGCAGGGGTGGTCTATGGTTGTGAGACCGGTTGGACATACTGCCAAATTCTCTAAACCGACATTGGAGGTGGCTTATGGTAGAGAAATTAACATTACATTTTCTGGAAACAGCTTTGGTAGATATTCCTGCAGTCAGCATGCCAATTGCCCCTCAAAACTTGAGATATCTGTGGAATTGTGTTGTGTGACAAAACTGCACATTTTTTGTGGCCTTTTATTGTCCCCACTACAAGGTGCACCTGTGTAATGATCATACTGTTTAATCAGCTTCTTGACATGCCACACCTGTCAGGTGGATGGATTATCTTGACAAAGGAGAAATGTGCACAGATTTGTGCACAGATTTTGAGAAAAATATGCTTTTTGTGCATATTTTTTATTTCAGCTCATGAAACATGGGACCAACACTTTACATGTTGCGTATATATATTTTTTCAGTATACATAGATAAATCATGGCTGATGGGTCTATGAAACAGTATAACGGCCTCTTTAAGATCGAGGAACATCAAGTGCCCGCTGGGGAAATTATTTGGGGTCATTCTGTAAGGTGCATGGTCAGGTTTCAGAGTCATTGCCAAATCAACACAGCCTCCGAAACAGACACCTTGGCTGTCAACCTCGGCAGCTATTCCCCAGCCCCAGCCACTTTCTGAAGCTATGTCCCAGCAAGCCTCTGCGCTATTCACTTTCTGTCCCACTGAAAAGGACACTATGATGAAACAGCTTCATGCCATGAGTTCAGCGGGTAGGCATGTGAGCAATGATTGATGCAGTGATGGAAGATTGACGATGACTCCCTGAACTGACATTCTCTGCATACCTCATACCAACTTTCCCTCTTTCCAGCTTTGAAAATGTACTGTCGATGATTCAGGAACAGAACAGTCAAAGTTGATTATGTCATAATTCAGTGCCGCATGCCATTGTCAGCAACAGGTGCTGCAGCTGTTATCATGCATTGCTCCAGGAAGCTACATTGGTGTCATAAAGCTTAGTACTTCAAATACATCAGCAATTCTTCAGCCCAACTTCACATGGAAAATGAAATGAACAAGCTGTCACAGGCTATGGCGTGGGTTCTTTGGCATTACCCTCTAGCCGTGAGGCTGAAACTTAGTAAGCTGGTATTGGGCAATGACAGTTTTCTTGGATTCATCCCAATGAGAACAGCCTGTTCTGTTGAATCCATCAGTTCCCAAGGAAAATATTTATGATGCAGAGTTATCATGGCACTGAAAGTAGATGAGCAAAGGTTGATTTTAAACAACAACAAGGGAGCAGAATGTTACTTCTGATTGAATCTAAAATATTGGTTATCTGTTTCCTTTCCTCGGATAATGCTTTTTATAACTTTATAACATAAAATATGATGCATCACCCTCCAGGTATGGTATCAAGACTAATTCAAGGTTGAATAGGCTAAGTAAGAATTTTGTCCACAAATGTACTGAAATTTCTATTATATGTAAATAGTTTATGATTAGTGAAAGCAATAGTGTAGTTATTTTGTTAGATACTTCACCCTATTAGCAGAAATCGTATTTTTTCAAAGTCATTTTAGCTGTCGGCTGTGGCGTTTAGCTGTTCGGTCTGAACTGATTCATACTGATTCACAAATCATGGGAGTGTATCGTGTTATGCAGACTTTGACTCCCACAGAGGCCGGTGTTGCTAGGCAACCCCCTGCACTTGCGGGGCAGGTGGCCTGCTCCCTTCATGGCTAAAGCCAATGTGAGAAACGTGCCATTAAACATTTGTGCTCTGAAACAAAATAAATACAGCACGCTGATCCACAAACATTATTTGCTAGATTCATGATAGTGTTGTTAGACAAAGCAAGGAAAGTAAACTTCAAAACTTGATGATGTTTTATTGGAATTTGCAGCTGTTGTTGGTAAGTAATGAATCTGCTAGCTTCTGCCTTGACTTACTAACGTTATATCTTTAATTTTCTGATATCGCTGATTACGACATTTCAATTAGGTCTCAATGGTGAAGAAGCATGATAGGGTTGGTGGACATAGATGGAGAAAATAGTACATAGTCCTAGACAAGATCCAGTGGGATAATCAGAAGAGTGAAATACATGTGTGATTAAGTTAAAGATGCAGTTCGGGATCTTAAGCACAACACATTTGTAACATTGTACGAATTAGATTCCTAACATTTTATACGAATTGCAAAAATGTAACATATTGTAATGACCTGACTAGATCATAAAGGAACAATTGTCCAGACAGAGGACTGAGTTTACAGATTGACGGTTTGTTAAACCAACTTTACACAGGCCACTGTTTGGCCGTAGCCCAGGCCAAATAAATGAAAGATAACCCACAAGCCAACCGTGACCTTCCCTTGTGAAGCCCAGACAAGAGAGAGAACAAAGGCTAAACCTGGTCTTAACTTCCAATGCGCCATCCCCCTGCCCAACCCCCCTCCACGCCACTCCGCCAACCGCCAGGATGCCCGGCATCAGAACATTCCAGGCATTCCCGTGATTGGCAGATAGCAGGTTGATTGACATGTCGGACCCCGCGAACACTGGGTACTGGTCAGTACAACACAACCACCTACTAGCCTAACACATAACACACAGCTGTCTGTGCGGGTCGCTACAATATCTTATGAAATGAATGACAAAGTACACTATTGGATTCCATAGTACACAAAAAAACGTAGACCCGTTTTGGCTTGTGAGCACCACATTCAAAACTACTGGCTGAAATGATCCAAAAGTTCTGGAGCATCACTTTAATGTTTGCCTGGCGACAAACTGAATTATTCAGCTGCTCCATTGTTCCTGCAAACTAACGTCACTGGGCGTGGCGTAGCGTTTCGCCGGAGCAAGGACTTTGGGTAGCCAGGCATCTTTAATGTTATACGATCATGTTTCAGTGGTCGTCCACGTAGGGATACATGACGGAGGCTACATGGGTGAAATAAACAGCTGCTGATGGGACAGCGTGAATATAAGTGTTTTTCAAGTAAAAGGTTTTCTAGTAAATATTTATTTGCTGAAGGCAAGTCAAGTGCTATGCTGCCAGACCCACCCCCCCAGTTGAGAAAAAAATGAATGGGCAGCACCTTTGACCAAAATTAGAAGTTATAGAATGCAGCCGAGATTGTAGGCAATTATTATGATAACATGTGACCCCCCCAAACACGACTTCAGTTACTGTAGTGCACTGCCTCTCATTTGTTTTTTATAACCTGATAGGCCTACTATCTAGTCGCTAGGTGTCTCAACTCAAGACTTCTCATCTTTATGTGTCTAGACGTCTCCAGACATCAAGATGAAGATGATGGCTGAGTCCTATGCATGACATTTAGATTTTTGTAACCGATTTTTGTCCCCAAAATTGGCTACAATATGATACAGTGTAGATCTATGCTTCGTAGAACCATTCCTGCCATCTGCTGGTGAATCCAGTCAGTCACATAATACAACCATGATCAGCATTTCTTTGTGGCATTTCATCTGTAGCCTTTTTACGTTAATTTTGTATCTTTAATGTACAACTTGAATTCTCCCCTTACAGTGAAAAATATTATAATGTAAGAAAAGTCAGAATTTAATTGTACAAAGTTGATACAGCGTTATGGTGCATGTATTATCTGAGATCGAGGACTATCCATCTCCTTGGAATAGTACCTTTATAAAATACATAATGTTTTTGGCTACACTGCCTACGCTTGATAATAGCACCTGCATATGACAACGGCCAGTATTTCCCCGGATAATTACTGTATATGGGTGTTGTATCGAACACGGAGACAGACAGGATGTGGAGCTGAAAGAAAGAAGGCGGAGAATAGTTGAAAGTCGCTGGAAACGTCGCAAAATCCGAAAAGATTGCAATGGAATGATGCCCTTTATTTAGGAAAAACTAACAACGAAAGGGTAAGTGTAATTGATGTGACTTTTCTGTCCTTGTCTAAACAAATGTTACATTTGAAACTTATCGAGGCCCTTTCCAAGGCATTGAGACAGGGATATTTACTAGTCGCACTTCCCGAAGTTGGCTGCCAGACATGGGGGACAAATGGAGTTTCCGATTTCCCATTTGGGAAAAACACGTAGGAAGGAAATATACCTATTCTAAGTATTCCATGTAACTGCAGTGTAATTTTCTTAAACCTTTGATAATAGGTTTTATTCTGAAGTAGTTGTTTTTTACTTTAAAAATGAAAAATCTATGTTAAAAAAAAAAAGATTTGACCGGAGTGTGCGTGATTTGTGACCAAGTCAAAACATTTTACTATTCAATAGCCCTTTCTCAGTATTATTTTTGTTAGTAGCCTAATTTGGGAATCGAATATGTTTTTTTGCTGGCTGAACTATTCTAAGCTACTGAACATAATAGAAAAAGTAATGAAGTGGTTCGCATGGTTCGCTATATGCCAATCGATAAGAACATTAGGCAAAACATTGCGATTGTTTGGTGAAATCTATAATAATCTATTACTCCAACTTTTGATCGATTGTTTATTTTTTAAAGCATTCTCTCTCACAGCTCAAACACACATTAACTAAATAAAACAAACAAATAAACAACCATACAAAAGTTGCAAATGGCTATTGCAACAGATGAAAAGTGAAATAATGATTATCTTTCTGAGGTACAGCAAATTAATACCATATTGAATGCAAACTGCATTCATTCCAGACAGTGCTTTCTGGAATCTTTACCTGTGTGAGATTAGATGGCGTGGCAGCTCCAATCAGCATTTCATACCAAACTTCATCAAGACCTTAAAGCTTCAAGCCTGTATAACAAGCTGATTGTTATTAAATTAGCTGCAATTCATGTGCAATTCCACCAACATAATCTATTCTTCCAACTGCAGAGAGTCTTGGAAGATGTATTCTCACTAGCCAATAATCCCACTCAGAATCAATAATGAAAATTATCGTGTGTACCCTTTATTTAACTAGGCAAGTCAGTATAGAACAAATCTCTATTTATAAGGACAATTTATCAGTAAGATTTAAAAAAATATATTGACGTTAAAGGCCCAATGCAGTGAGAACGTGATTTTCCTGTGTTTCATACATACAGTGGGGACAAGTATTTGAACACTGCCGATTTTGCAGGTTTCCTACTTACAAAGCATGTAGAGGTATTGTCATTTTTATCATAGTACACTTCAACTGTGAAGACGGAATCTAAAACAAAATCCAGAAAATACACATTGTATGATTTTTAAGTAATTCATTTGCATTTTATTGCATGAACATAAGTATTTGATCACCTACCAACCGAAGAATTCCGTCTCTCACAGACCTGTTATTTTTTCTTTAAGAAGCCTCCTGTCTCCACTCATTACCTGTATTAACTGCACCTGTTTATCTACCTGTATAAAAGACACCTGTCCACACACTCAATCAAACAGACTCCAGCCTCTCCACAATGGCCAAGACCAAGAGAGCTGTTAAGGACATCAGGGATAAAATTGTAGACCTGCACAGGCTGGGATGGGCTACAGGACGATAGGCAAGCAGCTTGGTGAGAAGGCAACAACTGTTTCGCATTATAAAAATGGAAGAAGTTCAAGATGACCGGTCAATCACCCTCGGTCTGTGGCTCCATGCAAGATCTCACCTCGTGGGATCAATGATCATGAGGAAGGTGAGGGATCAGCCCAGAACTACACGCAGGACCTGGTCAATGACCTGAAGAGAGCTGGGACCACAGTCTCAAAGAAAACCATTAGTAACACACTACGCCGTCATTCAGGATTAAAATCCTGCAGCGCACGCAAAGGTCCCCTGCTCAAGCCAGCACATGTTCCAGCCCGCCTGAGTTGCCATGAGCGATCTTGGATGATCCAGAGGAGGAATGGGAACTGGGTGGTCTGATGAAGAAAAATAGGCTTTTTGGTCTAAACTCCACTCGCGTGTTTTAGAGAAGAGAAGAATGAGTACAACCCCAAAAGACAACCATCCCCAAAACGTAAGCATGGAGGTGGAAACATCCATTCTTGGTGACGCTTTTCGGCAAAGGACAGGACGGACTGCACGTAAGGAGGGGAGATGGATGGGCCATGTATCGTGAGAGTCTTGGCCACAACCTCCTTCCCTCAGTTAAGAGCATTAATGGGTCGTGGTGGTCTTTCCAGCATGGACAACGACCCAAAACACACACCAGGGCAACTAAGGAAGTGGCTCCGTAAGAAGCATCTCAGGTCCTGGAGTTACCTAGCCAGTCTCCAGACCTGAACCCCAAATAGAACATCTTTGGAGGAGCTGAAAGTCCGTATTGCCCAGCGACAGCCCGAACCTTGAAGGATCTGAGAGAAGGTCTGTATGGAGAAGTTGGCCAAAATCCTGCTGCAGTCCCTGTGTTGCAAACCTGGGTTCAAAGAACTACAGAACGTATGATCTCTTATGCATAACAAAGGTTTCGCTACACAAATATTAAGTTCTGCTTTTCTGATGTATCAAATACTTATGTCATGCAATAAAATGCAAAGTAATTACTTAAAAATCATACAATGTGATCATACAAAGTGAAGTGTACCTATGATAAAAATTACAGACCTCTACATGCTTTGTAAGTAGGAAAACCTGCAAAATCAGCAGTGTATCAAATACTTGTTCTCCCCACTGTATTTCCACATTATGAGATTGGAATAATACTGTGAAAATGATGATAATGCCCTTTTAGTGTAAGAGCTGTTTGAAAACACCAACTGAAATTTCAGCCTGTTTTCGTGGGATGGAGTTTTGGCCTGCCTGGTGATATCACCAGTTAGTAGACCAATAAGAAAGAGAGTTGCAAACCTCTCTGCCAATAACAGCTAGTTTTCAGTTTTCCCCTCCCCACTGAGACCACTCCCAGACAGTCCTAGCAAATATCTTTGCTAAGAAGCTAATAATTTTTTGGGGACCACTTTAATTGAAAACAATCACAGTAAGGTACTTAATTGTTAACCAGAAACTATTTGATATTGAGATAAAAACTGCTGCATTGGACCTTTAATGCCTTGGAACCAAACTCCATACTAGCCCTTCAAAACACACCAGATAAATTATACTCTGTTCTTTTTTAAAGCTTGGGATATCCGAATGTGCCACCGTGCTGATGCCGTGGTGGCTGATGGGGAATGTTCTACCTGTCGTTACTCCTTTTGTCTCCATGGATAGGACCCCAGCAAGCCTAGAGGAATGTGGATGAAAGAGTGATCCGGCCTCCAACATAAAGTTATCCCTCCACTGAACCAAATAGAGCTGTTTATACACAAATAATTTAGCCTAGCAACTGGCTGCCACCATAATGATACCCAGGCTGGTCTGGGTGTGCCTGGCACTGATAGGGGCGAGGAGCTGCCACGCCCACAGTCTGTTTACCTGTGAACCCATCAAGGTGCATCGCTGCCTGGGGATGCTCTACAACATGACCTTCTTCCCCAACATGATGGAGCACTATGACCAGGACATAGCAGCCAGCAGGATGGAGGTGAGTGTTTCTCACTGTGATAAAACCCTTAGATTTCCCATCAGACTTGGAGCGTAGAGGGAAAAATGACTTTGCAGTTTGTTACAGATGTAGGATCTTAATTTGAGCCAGTTTGCTACAGCAGGAAAATGATCCCAAAATAATCTTGCACCAACAGGAAATGTGAATTATTTATTATGTCGATTATAATTAATGGACATTTTTGTAGGGTTTGATACATTTTTCGTAAGGGAAAATCAAGTCTAAAATGTCAAAGTGGAAATTACAAACTACCAAAGCCTTTTTAAACCTCAAAATGTTTGCCATGAATCCAACAGGTGCAAAAGGATAATTGTGTATTAAAATAACTATTTTCAAACCATTTTCTATGTACTTGCTAAGATGTAGAGGAAATGCAGTCTTTTAATGGATAAATATTCTCTTAACTTCTTGAACTGCACTGTTGGTTAAGGGCTTGTAAGTAAACGTTTCACGGTAAGGTCTACACTTGTTGTATTTGATGCATGTGACAAATAAAGTTTGATTTGATAGCTGAGTATTGAAGCTTGTGTGTCTTAGCATTCTCAAAGGTCTTCCATCCTCTCTCACTGTAGCTGCAGTGTTCAGTTACATGTAATGTAGTTTACGAAAGTTCAATCAGAAGACTGAATGCTTGTTTAACTTCATCCAGTCAGCAGAACATAATTCACTTTTGTTTCCTATTCTACAGGCATCCTGGGAGTGAATACAAACGTATCATCGTCAGCATAGCGTCTTGTTTCTCCTCTTTCCTATTAGCCATGTGTGGAATGTCATTCACTTTTTTACCTTATAGCCTATAAGCACGGGACAATAATGCACATTCCTCATGCTTGCTGTTTAACCTATGGACTCACTTTTGCAATTATCACCTTCCTCTCTCTCAACCAATGGGTGTAAATCTAGGGAGGTATTTATATGTCAACTTACCCTCGTTCTCTCACTTGCTGTTTTTCAGCAACGTTTTTCGACAGCCATCCACCTCCCCACCACCATCAGTTATAATAACCTTAAGGCCCGCCATTGGAACTCCTTTCCCCCGGTGGGGGGGTTCCGATGCCAGCAGTCCCGCATATGGCTACCTGCCATCATTGCCAAAAGAGACTGACCCTACTGTTATGCTTTTTTTTACACAGAGCAGCACATAGGTCAGAACGCAATCATGGTTACATTAAGACATCGTGGAGTCGGCGTGAGATATGGGTTGGAAAAGATACCTCAATGCAGGGATGGGATATACCTCAACTTCAATAGAGGAGTCACTACCGTGTGAATGTTCTCTTTTGCTTTGAAATTGTACTCCAAATGTTACCTTTATCCACACTGATGCATCAAGAAGATTGAAATACTGCTAGTTTTCCCAAAAAACGTTCCTTTTGTCCTCATGCTAGCTAGCAGTAGTCACCGCAGCCATTTTGGAATGGCAGTGTCAGCCAATCAGCTCCTTTTGTTTTTCATTCTATAATGGCTGCTGTGGCTACTGGTAGCTAGCATGAAGCAAAAATTGCAGTTTTCCAGGAAAAGTAGCAGTATTTCAATCTTCTTGATGGAACAGTGTGGATAAAGGTCAAATTTGGACTACAATGGTATATCCTATCCCTGCATTGAGGTACGTTTTCCAACCCGTATCTCACGCCGGCTCCACAGTGTTTTCACGTAACCATGATTGAGTTCCAACCTCATTGTAAACAAGCGTAACGGTAGGGTCGGGATCCTTTGGCAAGCTGCCATCACATCATCTGGCTTTGATGATCTTCTCCCAGAGACAAGGCCATTCCTCAAACTATTTAATAAAATGTCATATTGCATTCCATCTTTATGGTTCATTCAGTTAAGCCTGTACTCTATTTAAATCAGTGTTTGGCAGACAGTGATATGCTGTAGGACTTTTTGTGTGATGTCTATCTATCAGGCTGAGCTGAGGTGCTCCTCTTATTTCAGGACAACCTCAGGGAGCCACAGGGAACTCTGGGTACTTTGTCGTGTGGGGCGTCCTTTGATTTAGMAGAGGAAGGGGAGGGAGACACACCTACCTCACACAAAGATTAGCCAGCATTCCTTCCACACTGTACTCTCTCTCTATTTCTACCTCCCCCTCTCTTCCTTTCTTTGTCTCCCACTCCTTCACTTCACTTCAAAATGTCAGTGTTAGGTATCTATAGTAATAGATGCATGCAGTACCTACTGCTGACAGACAATCTGACCAAATGGCCTGTTGGAAAGTGTGCCATAATGGGATCTAGGTATTGTTATGAAGTTGACTCCTGTTGCTCTTCTGTTCAGTGTTATTCGATAGGATTTTCCGGGTTGAGGACTAGCCCTTTCCTTTAGGGGCATTGTTCCTGTTACGATGTCAATGTGCCAATATTCCACTAGTGTTTGGCAGCTTAGTAGTAACACTTTCAGCACCTGTTAGGAAATAGACCTAAATAGAGTGAAAACTAGTATATGTTTTTATTATACATTACATACTCAACCATTGCATTTTGATGTTAGGATGCCATATTGCGTAGCCAGCCCTTTCCTGCAGTTAAATAACCAAATCGCCGTCTAGTAGCCTTATAGGTGAAATGTTATTCATATTTTCATAATTTAATAATTAATAAACATATTTTTTTAACTGAAGGATATCTGGTGTTTCTATGTCAAAAGTTTTTGTTATATTTCAGTTTTCTGTAATGTATATAAAGTGTAATATTGGGATGCTAAATTTAAATTGGATACATTTCAACTCTATATCTGACATGGTACAGGTGTTTTCTTTTTTTAAGCCCATAACCATGTATGTGAGGTGTATACTTTTGTTTCAAAGTAGATTTGTTTAAGGCCTTACCAAGAAACATTCTGTGTGACCCTGATTTAGCCTACTGCAGTAAAAGGTCAATTGAGTCATTGTTATCCATAGTTGAGGGACCTTGAGTGGAAATCCACAGTAGCGGGATCATTCTTTTTGAATGAGGACATACAGAGGCCCCAAATCCAATACATAATAAATGTCTAACTATTTACAGTGGCTCCACAGAAAAATACAAGAAACGGCAGATTGTAGACTAAGAAGAGCTCTTTGAGATGGAGTTTGGGACCTCCAAAGAAGTGAAACAAGGACTCATACAGTCGGAGAGCCAGTTCCCCAGGCCCCGTTTAGATCTGGGCTGCAGCCAGACTGGAGCTGGGGAAACCGTCAGGGAGAGAACGTTGAATAGTGTGGTTGTTAGATTGGCCCTGTGCTGATGGGGAAATGTTGCTTATACAGTGTAAACATCGGCTGGATTCACTGCCTCCAGCAGTCATAGTTCTTTCTGCATAACTGGATTTGTAAACTGAACAGGACTGTTTGATAACATGGTGTATCTGATCCAAACCAAGTGGCCCTTAGATTAAGATGGCCACATGATACAGTCTGTAGTCTTTGAATGATGCAGTTATAATTGTTTTGGGAATGATTTGTGGCAGTCGTTACAGATGGTATCTTAAGATTTTGTGATATGGTCGTTACTTCGACAAGATCTGTTTATTTTGGATAAACTCTGTTTAGCGTGACTCAACAATGCCAAATATAACCATTCATGCTTTGGTAGAAATCACTGTGAACTCGAACGGTTGTTAGATCAGAGCTGCAGCTTTAGTGTGATGGAATGGATACTGAGCAGAAGCCCAACAGTTCTGTCCATTCCAGTCAACATCCCTCTTGACTCCTTGTTTCCAAATAGTCCCAGAGTCATTTCCTGATGCCCCCCCCCTACTCAAATCTGTTGAAACGAAAGAAAATGAGTCAGCCTATGAAAGGAATCCTTTGTGTGGCACCATAATAGAGTGCATTACAGCCTCTTATGTACTGTAGCCTTCTAATCTTTTGCAACCAAGTCACGTGTACAGGAAAATAAAACAATTCTATTTCTGGATCTGCCCATGGCAAGGTAACTGCATGGACTGTATTGTGGCCGTGGGTGACAGTATTAACCTCACGTTGACTGACTTTTAATTACAAACTGTTGTGATGTCTAGATGAATCTAGTTGAAATCAATATTGGTTGTTTGATTAAAAACATGTCTGACCATTTGTTCAGCTCCAGCCTTACAGGTACAGCTACAGGAGCACAGTACTAGTATTTACTAGGGTAGCAAAATTCAGGTCACTTTCACAGGTTTTCCCAAAATCCTGGTTGGAAGATTCCCTAGAATTAGGACAGAAAGACAGAAATCCAGAAACTACAACCAGGACTTTGGTTGTACTTTTCCTCAACTCAAACCTTTGAATTGAGGAAAAGATACTGGCATTTTTGTAACCCTAGTATTTACAGTATGTTCTTGAACCATAAAAATCTGAATTTATCTATGTCTATCTTTCGCTCTCTCGATCTCCCTTTCTCTCCCTCATTCTCCCTCTTTCTTTCTCTCTCTCCCTTTCTCCCTCTCTCTCTTTCTCTCCCCTTCCCTCCCTCCTGTCTCCTTAGCCCTTCATGCCGCTGGTCAACCTGCGCTGCTCTCCAGACGTACATCACTTCCTGTGTCAGGCCTTTATCCCAGCATGCACTGAGGACACCAAAGTCATCCGGCCATGTCGTGACCTGTGTGAGAAAGTGAGGTCAGACTGCAGGAAGGACATRGGCACCTTCGGCATCACCTGGCCTRRGGAGCTGCAGTGCGACAGGTAAATGTGACTGACTGAGTCGAACTCAATTCTCCAGGTCTCAGGCCAGGTTACTCATCACATGTGCGAGGTTCACTGAGCCACAACATCTGTTACATACATAGGCGTGTTGTACTGTYCCAAGTTMTATAGATGAAAAYGCACATGCCTGACWTTTTTCAGYTGACCAAATAGTAAYCGTTTATAAACTGCTTGCWAACAMCCAGTTGACRAGTTATTACATTTATCAGCACTACGTTTTGAAATGGTATTCATTTAGTTATGGTTTTGARTCTTRACCCRACWTTTRCTCCTCTAGATTGGAYMATTGCCTCTACTCTCCWGATGGCTCAGRCCTGCCACCAACCAGACTGACCACACCCAA
The DNA here is from genome assembly GCF_002910315.2 of Salvelinus sp. IW2-2015. Classification (NCBI taxonomy): domain Eukaryota; kingdom Metazoa; phylum Chordata; class Actinopteri; order Salmoniformes; family Salmonidae; genus Salvelinus; species Salvelinus sp. IW2-2015. The sequence continues at coordinate 2,836,422 of NC_036845.1, forward strand.
GACCTCTCTGTCTGCCAAGAGGGACATGGGCTTCTGGTGCCCCCTTCAGCTGAAGACCCGACCCGGCCAGGGATCCACGTTCCTGGGTGCCGGGGACTGCGCTCCCCCTTGCGCCAACATGTACTTCAAGCCCCATGAGATCGAGTTCGCCAAGACCTTCATCGGGGTGTGCTCCATCGTCTGCCTTTGCGCCACGCTCTTCACCTTTCTCACCTTCCTCATCGATGTCAAACGCTTCCGCTACCCCGAACGGCCAATCATCTTCTACGCCGTGTGCTACAGCTTCGTGTCGCTCATCTACTTCATTGGCTTCCTGCTGGGGAACAACGCATCCTGCAACAAGGTCTGTGTATGTCTGTGTCTGAAATGACAACCAATCCCCTGTATTGTGCACTACTTTTGACCAGTTCCCCCAGAGCCCTATGGACCCTGGTCTAAAGTATTGTAATACAGTGCATTCGGAAAGTATTCAGACCCCTTGACTTTTTCCACATTTTGTTACATTAGCCTTATTCTAAAATTGTTGTAATAGTTTTTTCCCTCATCAATCTACACACAGTATCCCATAATGACGAATAATTTTTTTTGCAAATGTATTAAAAAATATAAATATCACATTTACATAAGTATTCAGACCCTTTACTCAGTACTTTGTTGAAGCACCTTTTGCAGCGATTACAGCCTTGAATCTTCTAGGGTATGACGCTACAAGCTTGGCACATCTATATCTGGGGAGTTTCTCCCATTTGTTTTCTGCAGATCCTCTCAAGCTCTGTCAGGTTGGATGGGGAGTGTTGCTGCACAGCTATTTTCAGGTCTTTCCAGAGATGTTCAATCGGGTTCAAGTCCGGACTCTGGCTAGGCCACTCACAGACATTCAGAGACTTGTCCCGAAGCCACTCCTGCATTGTCTTGACTGTGTGCTTAGGGTCATTGTCCTCTTGGAAGGTGAACCTTTGCCCCGTTGGAAGGTGAACCTTTGCCCCAGTCTGAGGTCCTGAGCGCTCTGGAGCAGATTTTCATCAAGGATCTCTCTGTACTTTGTTCCGTTCATCTTTTCCTCGATCCTGACTAGTTTCACAGTCCCTACCACTGAAAAACATCATGCTTCACCGTAGAGATGGTGCCAGGTTTCCTCCAGACATGATGCTTGGCATTCAGGTCAAAGAGGTCAATCTTGGTTTCATCCGACCAGAGAATCTTGTTTGTCATGGTCTGAGAGTCCTTTAGGACCCTTCTGGCAAATTCCAAGTGGGCTGTCATGTGCCTTTTACTGAGGAGTGGCATCCGTCTGGCCACTCTACCATAAAGGCCTGATTGGTGGAGTGCTGCAGAGATGGTTGTCCTTCTGGAAGGTTCTTCCATCTCCACAGAGGAACTCTAAAGCTCTGTCAGAGTGACCATCGGGTTCTTGGTCCACTCTCTGACCAAGGCCCTTCTCCCCCGATTGCTCAGTTTGGCCGGGCGGCCAGCTCTAGGAAGAGTCTTGGTGGTTCCAAATTTCTTCCATTTAAGAATGATGGAGGGACCACAGTGGTGCTTGGGACCTTCAATGCTGCGTAAATGTTTTGTACCTTCCCCCAGATCTGATGCCTCGACACAATCCTCCGTTCGGAGCTCTATGGACAATTCTTTGACCTCATGGCGGTTGTGTTTTTCTGACATGGCCACCGGTCAACTGTCGGGACCTTATCTATGGACAGTTCTTGCTTTTTGAAATGGCTTCAATCAATTGAAATTTTACCCACAGGTGACTCCAAGTCAAGTTGTGTCGAACATCTCAAGGCAGGAATCATGGAAACCAGGATCTGCACTGAGCTCAAATTTCGAGTCTCATAGCAAAGGGCTGAATATTTATGTAAAAACGTATTTCTGTTTTTCAAATTTTTAATAAATGTGCAAAAAAATGTCAACCTGTTTTCTCTTGTCATTATTGGGTATTGTGTGTAGATTGATGAGGAAAAACATGAATTTAATACATTTTAGAATAAGGCTGTAATGTAATTTTTTTTGAAAGGTGAAGGGGTCTGAAACTTTCCGAATGCACTGTATGTAAGGAAAGAGGGTGCCCATTTGGGATACAGTCCCATTGTCTGGTGTGTATGTCCTGTGATGATATCTGAAGTCATGTAAGCTATTATATTGTGAAGATTTTATATGTACTGCCAGGTATACCTCTTCTTTTCCTAGAAACTGTCTCTATGGGACATAAAAGTTGTCATTCATTCGTTAATCTATATTATTCATTCATTCATCCCAGGCGGTGCACCCGGCTGCCATGGACACGGTGGTGCTGGGCTCCCAGAGTAAAGGCTGTACGGTACTCTTCATGCTACTCTACTTCTTCTCCCTGGCCCGGCATCGTCTGGTGGGTATCCTCACCATCACCTGGTTCCTGGCCGCCGGGCCCAAGTGGAGCTGCGAGGCCATCGAGAGAAGAAGGCGGGTTTTCCACTCTGCGCTTGGGGGATCCCCGGAGCACTAACTGTCATGCTACTGGCTCTCAACAAGGTGGAGGGAGATAACATCAGCGGGGTGTGCTTCGTGGGGCTCTATGATTCTGGACGAACGCTGCGGTACTTTGTGCTGGCGCCACTGTGTATCGGGGTTGTGGTGGGGCTGTCTCTGCTCCTGGCTGGGATCGTGTCGCTCAACAACGTGCGTCAGGTGATCCAGCATGATGAGAGGAACCAGGAGAAGCTGAAGAAGTTTATGATCCGTATTGGGGTGTTCAGTGGTCTGTACCTGGTGCCCCTGGTCACTCTGCAGGGGTGTTATATATATGAACAGAGCCAGCGCTCCACCTGGGAAAACACCTGGATCAATGACCGTTGCCAGGAGTACAGCATTCCCTGCTCACACAAGGTAACACACGCTCAGCACTAGAACATTTTCATAATAATTTGATATCTCTATGAAGATATGCCACTGCAAAATTCATCTCAAATTAATAGTTGTTAAAAATCATTGCTGTTCTTATGCCTTCGTTCAGCCACAGTAAAATGTATGAATATATTTGGCAGACGTTTAAATGGAAATGGTCTCATTAAGCAATAAGGCACGATGGGGTGTGGTACAACATCTGTGGAGTATGACCCTACCTCACACAGGAAGTGGCGCAGGTCCTAATCCCAGCACTTGTCCTCTCCCGTCTGGACTACTGCAACTCGCTGCTGGCTGGGTTTCCCACTTGTGCCATCAAACCCCTGCAACTTATCCAGAACGCTGCAGCCCACCTGGTTTTCAAACTTTCCCAAGTTCTCCCATGTCACCCCACTCCTCAGCACACTCCACTGGCTTCCAGTCGAAGCTTGCATCCACTACAAGACCATGGTGCTTGCCTACGGAACACTGCCTCTCCTTACCTATGCTCAAGCCCTACACCTCAACCTGAGCACTCTGTTCTGCCACCTCTGGTCTCTTGGCCAGCTCCCGTTCAGCCCAGTCCAAGCTCTTCTTTGTTCTGGCACCCCAATGGTGGAACCAGCTTCCTTCCCCCTGACAGCAGAGTCCATTCCCATCTTCCGAAAGCACCTGAAACCCTACCTCTTCATAGAGGATCTTAAATAATCCCCCTCCCAAAAAAGATAATAATAAAATATTCCTGAAACAACACAATTGCTCTTGACCCACCCACCATCTTTCCAGCTTTACTGATAGCTACTTTATTGAGAAAAGGTGTACTTACTGTGATATGTGGTTGTTCCACCTAGCTATCTAAAGATGAATGTAAGTCTCTCTGGATAAGAGCATCTGCTAAATGGTTCAAATGTAAATGTACACTACCGGTCCAAAGTTTTAGAACACCTACTCATTCAAGGGTTTTTCTTCATTTTTACTATTTTCTACATTGTAGAATAATAGTGAAGACATCAAAACTATGAAATAACATGTTAGGAATCATGTAGTAACCAAAAAAGTGTTAAACAAATCAAAATATATTTTATATTTGAGATTCTTCATATAGCCATCCTTTGCTTTGATGACAGCTTTGCACACTCTTGGCATTCTCTCAACCAGCTTCACCTGGAATGCTTTTCCAACAGTCTTGAAGGAGTTCCCACAGTTAGCTGCTTTTCCTTAACTCTGCGGTCCGACTCATCCCAAACCATCTCAATTTGGTTGAGGTCGGGGGATTGTGGAGGCCAGGTTATCTGATGCAGCACTCCATCACTCTCCTTCTTGGTAAAATAGCCCATACACAGCCTGGAAGTGTTTTTGGGTCATTGTCCGGTTGAAAAACAAATGATAGTCCCACTAAGCCAAAACCAGATGGGATGGCATATCGCTGCAGAATGCTGTGGTAGCCATGCTGGTTAAGTGTGCCTTGAATTCTAAATAAATCACTGACAGTGTCACCAGCAAAGCACCCCCACACCATAACACCTTCTCCTCGCTTTACAGTGGGGAAATACACATGCAGAGATCATCCGTTTACCCACACCGCATCTCACAAGGATATGGCGGTTGGAACCAAAAATCTCCAATTTGGACTCCAGACCAAAGGACAAATTTCCATTCAGGGCTCAAACCACCCGGTTTATAACACTGTAATGTTGTGTTTCAGACTACAGAGTCTGGTCGTCCAGACCTGTCCCTATTCCTGATTAAATACCTGATGACCCTGGTGGTTGGGATCTCAGCTGTGTTCTGGGTCAGCAGCAAGAAGACCTGCTCAGAATGGGCCTTCTTCTTCAACAGGACCAGGAAGAAAGAGTAAGGACACTTCACTAATGCCTGTCTCTCAACTGCTGAAACAAATCATATTTTTTACATGGATTGTATCCCAAATGGCACCCTAAGGCAAAAGTAGTGCATTATATAAGGAATAGGGTGCCATTTGGGAAGCAACTTGGGTTTTTACAGTATGCAACATTCCCAGATTGCAGATAGATATAATTCTACTGTGTTCTAATTCTATTTCTCTACCCAGCCCCATTAGTGAGAGCCGCAGAGTTCTCCAGGAGTCCTGTGAGTTCTTCCTCAAACACAACAGCCGTGTCCAGCACAAGAAGAACCACTACAACCCCGGCTCCCACAAACTCAAGGTCATCTCCAAGTCCATGGGCACCAGCACCGGTGCCTCAGCCACAGGCAACCACGGCACCTCAGCAGTGGMCAACCATGAGGRCARCCGGGGRCAGGCTTCTTTCTCTGAGGCCAGGGGCTCATCTGAGGCCTCTGCCAGGGAGCAGCTGGAGAGAGGCAYCTCCACCCGTGGCTCCAGGCTGGGGGAGAGGGASAGGGAGAYGCAGCCCAGTGGACAGGCCCTGTCTGGYGGGAGAGAGGGGGCAGAGAGACGTAGTAAGAAGGGCAGCTCCAGCAAGGTTAGCAGCCGCTCAGAGAGCTTCCACAGAGTCCCAGAGGGAAGGTAAAGACAGATACTTTCACCCTTTTGCCCAAGTACTTTCTGACCTARACATACGTACTTCAAAAGYTTTTGTCCGCTCCAKTGTTWACAYGMTMMTTTTTTACAAACTTGTCTTGTAGGATGACTCCCCGGAGTGAACTATCAGAGACGAGACAGGTGCCCAGTGGACAGCACCTGGCTTTAAGCCACTCCCACAGCGGCAGTGCGAAAGGCTCCGTCCCTCACCTGGTTCGCCAGTTACCAGAGAAGAAAAAGGACAAGGACAGCAGCTTCTGAGCCCAACCAGCAGGCTCCTATGATACTTAACACCAACAGAGATGGGCAACTCTGGTCCTCAGGAGCTGGACTGAGTGTCTGCTGGTTTTTGTTCTTCCTTTCAAATGAGCAACTGATTTAGCCTGTCATACCATACCAGATGTGTACACTCTCAGAACAATCAGTGATATTAGTGGATGGATTTAAGTACCAGAGGGAGAAGAGAAAACCAGCAGGAAGTCAAGAAAATCCAGAGGACAGGAGTTTTCCTTCACACCACAGAGACAGGAAGGAGGAGACTAGGTGGGCCACCAGGGTCCTAGAGAGCTCCCTTCAGTGACCGACCCAACAGGTGTAGCTACTGTACATCAGTCAGCTTGACTGGATCACTGGCCACATCAAGGTGAATGAGGTTAGAGAATCATGCAGC